>NC_138102.1:18563412-18710912 GCF_964146895.1 Miniopterus schreibersii | reverse complement strand
TGGATAAGTATGTTATCATATCACTTTTTGTTTATTGTTTCCATATTTAAGACTCGTCATCATTTATCTTCCTTCATATGGCAGCCTCCAAACCTATAATTTCTTGAGTATTTCAGATTCTTTCACCAAATTTTTTCATATCTTGAATTTGTATATAGGCTTTGACCCCAGAAAAGGAACTAGGGTTCAAGGAATTAATCTGTAGACGTGCTTATCAGCAGACCAAACTAGTGTCCAAGGCAGGTTCCAGGAAGATAAAAATTTGTTATGACAATCAACATGTCTTAGCTAATGAGCAGCAGGATTTGCCAAAATGCAGAAATGCACCTTCATCAAATAGGTGGCAGAATTGGGACTGCAGTGCATCCCAAGTACTCTTGACCCAATATCCTCCAAATGCATAAGAGCATAACACTTGTCCCCTCCGGTAAGTGTCATTCCTTTTTTTACTTTTGTTTTTATTTTTTCTGGTAGTTTCCAAAATGGTACCTCATGTGCCCAAAGGCCCACCATTCAGCTATAAGCAGCACATGACATATGCCCTCTTCTCCTCCGGCTTCCAGTTGTCACATCCATGAAGTCCCCTCACCACCACTGCTCAGACTCTATCATGAGAACCACCACACATGAGACAGAGGCACAGCCTCTGATGTTTCCAAAGCTACCATTTCTCAGGGAGCTGAAGCAGGGCTGGGTTCTGTGCAGAAGCTAGAGAGAGCATCTTTCTATCGCTGAGCTACATTTTGTCACCTGGCACCTAAAGCAGCTTTGCTTAAGAATAGAGACCCACAGATTTTCTCATAAATAGTTTTATATTAAACAGACGTCATCTCTTAATCACAGACTCCCAGCCCAGTCATGAGAATTGAAGTTATGTGTCAATTTTCCTCCTCACCCTTCAGCTTACATGAAGAAGCTTCTGGAGAGAAACGCAGTCTCCCCCACATAGCAATTTTTTTTTCTTCTTTAGAATCAGAATTCTTAAACATAACTATTTTAACAAGGCTTATGTTTGGGGGGAAATCTGTAATAAATGATCCTTTTAGTTGTGCAGAAAAAAACACACAAACCTCCATATTTGAAGAAGCAGGATGTTCTTTTGCAGCTTTTAAGAAACAAATTTTTCAGTGTCTATTCATGGAGAATTCAAGAAAAATCAGAATCCAGAGCAGGATCACCTTGGAGAAAAGGATCACCTTTGAATGAATTCTGATGGCTCGAATGTTTGAACTGAGCTGAAGACTCTGTGAGGAAGACCTACTCCTTACAGAGAGGGAGAGAGTGGAGCCAAGTCACAGAACTCCAGGGGCCAAGGATTCAAGCCCAGAGCCAGGACAGAAACTCAAGCACAGAGGCTGGACTCCTCCCCTGGGTAACAGGGAGAAGAGCCATCCTTTGAAAGGCTCTACCCAGGTGGCAGATCAATCAGACCCCACATAATAGGATGCAAGGTTCAGCACTTATTGACTCACACTCAGGACTGCAGGTTTCTGATCCACTTCTGTGACAGCTGGTCTTCCGGCAATGACTGACACCCCAGCTGTGCCATATTGGTTGTTTGTTTGTTTGTTTGACATATAGCAACCAGAATTGAACTTATTAGCCCAGATGAGGAAAAGCCCTCTCCACACCCAAATAGTGTAGGATCAAGAGAGCAGCATTTGCTTTTTGGTTTTCAGCATCTTCCATGGCTAGCTTGTGCCTCTCCAGTGGCCTGTATGCTATATAGTGTGTTATGCAATGAGAGGCCACTGGACATTTCTGAGCAGTTGTTGATTCTGTAACATCTCCGAGTTACCTTCAGCTGGGGGTCTGATACTACCTTTGGGGGGTTACAAAGTATTTATTAGAATTTCAGTGCTAATAATATTAAAGATAGTAATAAAAATGACCTTTTATTGGGTCTGTTCCTTGGGGAGTAGGAAGAGCACTAGGCAAAGAGCATGAGGACCAGGCAGTCCCCCATACATGCTCACAGGAAGGAGGCTCTCCTTTTTGTTCCTCTCTTGAGTGTCACCTGCCCCAGAGTCAAGTTCCCACCTGCCACTGGAGACGGCACTCCTCGTGCCTAATATTAACAGCTAACTTGTGAAGCCCTTGCACACAGGATCTTTTTTTAAAATTTTTTAAATTTTTTAATTACAGTTGACATGCAATATTATATTAGTTTCAGGTGGACAGAGTAGTGCTTAGATATTTACATAACTTACAAATGACCCCCCCAATAAGTCTAGTACCCACCTCACATCATGCATAACTATTAGAGTATTAGCGACTGGGTCACATCCCCAGGACTATTATGCAGCTGCGGATTTGTACTTCTTAATCCCTTCACCCTTCTTGGTGCTACAAGAGAAGTAGACAAGATAACCTTTTATCCCTACCCACCCCCACCCCGCCTCTTCCCACACACTCACCCTTCTTTTTCCCCAAAGAGAAAACTAAGACTTAAAGAGCAAGGTCATAGGACACGGCGGGTGTGGAAATCGCGAGGCCGGGATCAGTGCCTCTCCTCAACACTCCCTCTCCTCCTCCCCAAGCTTGTGCTCTTCTAAGAGGACAATCTCTGGTGTGTTCCAATGGGCATGGGAGGGGCACTTCCAACCATCTCAATACCAACAGATCAGTCCTTCTCTTCGTTTTTGAAAATCACATCTTTGAAGGTCAAGAATGAACTCTTTGGCGGCAGGTTTTGGTTTTCTGTGCTTTCTTTGGTCCCCTGTCCCGGGTAGCCCAAGCAGCTGGCATTCACACGCACTTGCTCAGTGTGCTGCTGGCCGGCTGCAGAGGTGCAGAAAGTCTGTGTGAGGGGGCGGATTTCAAGGGCACGGCCGGGGAGGAGCTGCTGCTTCCCGCTCACCTGCTTCCTGTGTGCCAGCCTCTGTGTTATCTGTTTGTGTTATTTGCTTTACATCACCCAAGCACCCCTGCAGCAGCTCCCGTTTCCAGAACTGTTGCTATACACTCATTCGTCATAGTTGCTGCCCAAGCACAGAGCGTGCATAAAGTACTTTTTAAATGCTTCCGAGCCTAGCACGAGGACTTGCTCGCAGCGCAGAGGCAGACGCTCTGTACTCCCTGAGAGCTTTTACACACAGGGTCCGGTGCTTCGTGACACAGGCTGGCTATCTGGCCGCGAACTGGGCAGTGGAGTGACGTGCTTAAATGGCTCAAGAACCCACCACCAGGTGAGCAGGTTATTCCCACAGCCCGGCCACAGGGCAGGTGATGCTCTCTGCAGCTTCTCACTGCAGATGCCCCAGAGGATGGGCGATGGGTGTACTGCGTGTACCCACAAAGCAAGGAACAGCGACTGAGCAGCACCGCAAAGGGAAGAAGCTACTCGAGAGCTCCTCACACTCTGGGTAACACACCTTTCCACCGGGTCACTCTGAGTCACCCACACGCATACAGACACAGCCTTGGTGTCCCATGTCTATGAGCTGGATCACACAGGTGCATACACATGCACACGCACACACACACAAACATACTCTTGACAGAAATCTGTCAGCCTCTGGACACTCAGTCCCAAAACAACAGGTTAGAGAGATGTGTTTCCTGCCTGAAATTTGACAGATCTCCCTTCAGCTCACACCTTGAAGAGATGCCTTTAAAAACATTTTATAATCTGTGCTCATGATTGGTGTAGAGCAGGTGGCAGGAGGCAGGTCATGGCCAATACCCCTGTCCACTAGCTAAACTCACAGGCATCAGGGCTCTGAGCCTCTGTTAGGAAGGAAAAAATTGAAACAGAGAAACCATCAAGTCTCTCCAGCCCAAACCAGTGGCTAAAATAGTCATCTTCCTGGAACCACTTAAGAAGAGGAAATCTTGTATTACAGTTCCTCCGTGGTGCTCAGTGTCATTGTGTGAGCTGTTCTACAATTTGCTTTACTATTTCATACCCTCAGTATAAGTTGAGTTGAATTCTTGACATTTGTTAGCACACACAAGTCCATTTATCTCTGTCCCCTTTTTGCTGCAGGAACCAACCTTGCATTGCAAAAGAAATGTACACAGCGCCCATAAAGACCCACTGATAGAGTGATAGATCTTTTTTAAACACTGGGGCATTACAGGATTTTATGAAGCAGTAAAACTTTCTCTAGGCATGAGAAGTGCAGACTGACAGAGACCATTTTATCTATAAGGCATTAAAGTATAAGTGCCACATCGGACAAGCATAATAGAAGAGAGAAAAAAATAATTTCGGAGAAGGCGGCCAACTCCTCGAGCAAAATGGATCAGACCAGGAGGCACCTAATGATCTTCAGGAAACCCGAGAAAGGGCCAGCCTCTACCGCGCCTGAGTTTTCTATCAGAGACACATTTGCTGCCACTCTGCCCTCCGTGTCATTGCAAAAAGCAGCAGGGAATTCAAGTAATTCCAAAGATAGTCTTTTCTGAAGCAAATAGTTTAGCAACTAAGAGAGGAAAATGTTTTCTCATCTCATTCTACCTCATTTCCCCTGTAACTTTAACAACTACGTGTCTTATTTTTTCACAAGTATTTATTGAGCACCTACTATATACAAAACAAGGCATTAGATAGCGGGGAGCACTTATCTACCCTCGGAGATCACACATTCTTATGGGAGATGAAACACCATACTAGAAACTAAACAAAATAAACTAGATCATTTCAGATTAGTGTTAAGAGCTATGAAAGAAATAAAGGAAGGTCTTATGAGAGATTGACAAAGGGAATGAACAGGGAGACAACTTCAGATTATGTGATCTAGAAGAAATGCAAGAAGTAATCCAAATCGGCTTGAGTGTGACGGCTGCCCAGGATGCAGCCACCTCTGTCCCAACAGCCTGCTGTTCAGTACACCAGTGCCCGTGGATGGGGGACAGCGTGGCCATCCTGGTGCATAAACTTTTGCCTTCCTGGTATTTTTGCTGATCCCCATATCGTTAGCCATTGTATTCATCATTCTGGAGTCAAACACACCAGGGAATTCTAAATGGTGTGTAAAGTGAACATCTGTCCACTGCAGGATGGGCGCATCTGCACCCATTAATATTTCATCATTCCCCCAAATCAGAGGTCAGATGTTCACAATGTGCTAATGTCCTGGCATCTCTCTCCCATGGACCGCAGGCCTCTGAAGCAGATCTTGCTATTATAAGGAGATGGCGGAGCTCCGGCAGAGAAGGTGTTAGTAATGTGGAGAGCCTACCTCCCATTCTCAATGGGGGGGGAGGGGGATCTATTGTAAAAGATTGCGTCTTCAAGGAGAATGGAAACAAAGAAGGTGCTCGCTGCTTATTAGCATGGACTAACCATCTTTCCTGTATGGCTGTTTAGAGTTAGAGTGATTTTCTTGCTTGAGAGCTCCCTCTTTTCTCTTGTTCTTAATGTAATGATCCATGACATCTCTTATTTTTCTTTCACCTTCTATCAGAACAGCTTACCAACTGTATTCTTTTTTCCTCTCTATGTATTTCTCAGTCTTTTAAGTTTTACTTCATGTATTATCTTTTTATTCCAGAAGAAGGTGGCAATGATCTGTTGCTTCTGGACACTTTCTCTTAGCCACTCCACTTGCTCAGGTTTTCTGGTCCTTTCCCTTTCATTGGGTTGGGTACAAGGTTGGAAAGCAATTTATAGCCATACGGATAAGCATGACCTTAGTACCTGGCTGGCAGGGATCAGTCTGCAATGAGCTAACAGATGCCTGCTGTAGAGGAGAAACACCATCATGCAAATATTACCTTCACATATAGAGGCAAACTATTGTCAGAAACATTGCCCTGGTTAATTACCAACCTCATGAGGTGTTAAATATCTAAAAATAACTACTGATTGTCCTTCTTTGTAGAGTTGAAATCACAGCAGAGGGCCACAAAGAGAAAAGATGGTTTTGAAACTTGGATAGTGTCCCAGGATGCGTGTGTGTGTGTGTGTGTGTGTGTGTGTGTGTGGCTTCCCACTTTCCAAAAATACAAGGAATCTTCAGAGCTTTCCCAAGCTGTCCTGAGGTTTGGAGACAGCATGCCAGCATGCTCACTGCCCCTTAGGAAACACGGCTCTCTGGTTTTCTTCCCGGCTTTGCAGTTCATGTAAGCATTTTGTTAACAGCAGGTCAGCTATTCCGAATTCACAGTCCTTATCAACATAGACCTTGTTATCAAGGGTAAGAAAATGCTTTTTTTCAAGCCTGGTTTTCTTGAAGCCTCCCCTTTGTTACAAGTTGTAGCCATTACTGCTTTTGTGAATATATTTCCTCAAACAAACTTCCTTCCTTAAATAAACTGGTTCCATTCCAGGTTTTTTCACAATGACTCTACACTGCTCCCAGCAGCAGGCACTGGCACCCTCAGGTAATTATGCAGTGGACATAGTCAACACAGGGCTTTTCTTTCTTTTTTTCATAAAAAAGAGTAGGTTGACACCTGGCATCAGTTGAAGTATTTGAGCACTTGCTGTCTTTACCCTTTACCAATCAATCATTGCAGAATTTTTGTTTGTTCCAGTGGAACAAGCTTTGATCAGGTGTTGTAGGAAGCAAAGGGAAAGCTATGGTGTAATTTTACATACGTATAGCACTCCACAGTTTACAACACATTTCCATAAATGTCATGTTTTCCTTCCAGTAACAGATTACATAGTGAAAGATAGAGTACAGGTCTATTTTGGGAGATAGGACTTACACATGTCCACTTTTTTAATTGGGAAGGAAGCTAATATTTACATAACATTGCACTAGGCATTGGGGTAAATTTTTACATCTATTATCTCATCTTTCTTCATAACAGCCTTGTAAGATGAATTTTACTATTCAAATCAGCCTCGGTGAAATGAAGTAACTTGTCCTAAGTCACGTATTTGAAGGAAGCTCCAACAGCTGCTCTTTCCACTAAATCACACAGACTACTGTTTGTAACAAATAGTTTCTGCATTAATTTTTTTAAAAAGGGCTACTGCTGCTCGTCCTGCATGGCTCAGTCGTTGAGCATTGACCCATGAACCAGGAGGGCACATGCCTGGGTTGTGGGCTTGATCCCCAGTAGGGGGTGTGCAGGAGGCAGCTGATCGATGACTCTCTCATCATTGATGTTTTTATCTCTCTCTCCCTCTCTCCCTTCCTCTCTCTGAAATCAATAAAGATATAGTTTTAAAAAAAAAAAGATCTGTTTAAAGTGCAATTACACAATAAGTCCTGAAAGCTCTGAAAAGTTCACACCATTTCCTGGCCCCCACCCCTCCCCAGAGAAATAGCCTCTAGGAATATGTTACAAGAAATGAAGTTTTGTAAAAATAGATTTATGAACTCAGTTGGTCATCACATGTCAACATACGGTTGTCATATCAAATTGTAGAGTTTTTAAATTACTTTACTGAGGTATCATTTGTGTATACTAAACAACATAATTAAAGTGCAAAACTCAATGAATTTTTATGTATATTTTCACCCATGAAACTATCAGAAAAATGTAATACTGGGCATTTCCATCGCCTGCAAAAGCTTGCTCTTGCCCCCTTAAAATCTGTCCCTCCGTTTACCCTTGTGCTCAGACAACTGCCATCACTGGAGAGTACTTTGTGGTCTACGGTATGTACGCAAGTGGAGCCATACAGCACATGTTATTTTGTGTCTGGGTTGTCAGTCTACACAATGATTTTGAGATTCATCTGGGTTGCATGCATCAGCAGTCCTTTCCTTTTTATTGCTAAGCAGTACTGCATTGTATGTCTACAGCACATTTTGTTTATCCACTCACCCACTGATGGGCATTTGGGTCATTTTCAGTGTGGGGCGTTAGGAATCAAGTTGCTATGAATATCTGCATATTGGCCTTATACAGAAACATGTTTCATTTCTCTCTGGCGAATATCTAAGTAGTAGGATGGCTATATCATGTGATAGGTGTATGTTTAACTTATTAAGTAAAAATTTTTACACCACCTAAACAAAAAACAACAATTAAGTAAATCAATGATGCTATCACCAAATGGAACACCCTGCAGTAATTTATCATTTTAAATTATAGTTTTGAGGAATATTATGAACATGAGAAAATGTTCATAATACATTGTTAAGTAAAAAAAATTAAAACAATGTGTATGCTCTTTAGAAAAACAATGAAGTTTGTACAATATTGTCAACAATGGTTATCTCTAAGGGTAACTTAAATTTTTTTCCAGCTGCCTTTTCTTTCTAAATACTCTGAGACAGAAATATATTATCAGAGAAAAAGTATATATATATATATATATATATATATACACATATGTATATATATATATATATATATATATATATATATATGATAAAAAATAGTATATATGTGGGTATATATATAATTTTTTAAGTCTCCTCATAGGCACATCTCCCTCTGACAAAAATAGTTTCCCAGCAATGGGAACTCTGGGGAAAGATGATAAAGTCAGAATAAATGCTTAAAGGTAGTATCTCAGCTGCTTTGCTCCCAGCCATAAGGTAGATGGTCAGCTATTAATAGAAATAGAAATAATAAGTCTTAAGTTCCTTCTGGAGCAAGAATTAGAATGAATAAGTAAATAAATTCTTAAATATTTCTATCATTTTACTATTTACCAAGTATTTTTCACATATATTACCCAGGTTAGTCCTCACAACCACCCTTTAAGTGGTCCCAAAGGAGTTTATTGCTGGAGTAAAACTAAATCGTGAGCTTAAAATTTGCTAGCCAATAAAGCTACCCCTTCATGTGTTTTATTCAAAAGTGTAAACTTCTAAAAAAATCACTTTATCATAGGCTCACTTGGCACTGTGTGTACAGGTGCTTCACGGAGGCGCCAGTGAAGGAATGATTCTGAGATGCCTTTGTGTTGCTACGAGCAATCTAAAGATGGAAGCAGAAATCTAGTTTCTGGGTCTCTCCAGGTCTCTAAATTTAAGCACAGAAGTAGATCCATGAATAAGAAGATGAACGATGGCCATAGCCGGGTACCTCAGTTGGTTAGAGCATCATCTCAATAACCCAAGTTTGCAGGTTCAATCCCCGGTCAGGGCACATACAAGAAGCAACCAATGATGCATAAATAAGTGGAACGGCAAACCCATGTTTCTCTCTCTCTCTCTCTCTCTCTCCCCCACTCTCTCTAAAATTGATCTTTTTTTTTTTAATTTAAAAAGCAAAAGCTAAAGAAGATGAAGTATGCTTCATATGTACGTATGAAGGAGACATATATATATATATCCATATCCTCTTTGCCTTAAATTCACCACCTTTTGCTCTCTCCTCACCTCAAATAATGTTTTGCTCAATGCATGATGAGTGATCCCAACTCTAAGACCTAAGTTGGGTAGATCTGGGTCAGTGCCATGAAGGCTTGGACGTGTTTAGAAGATCTTGTAATAAATGTTACTCAATGATCCTGCCGCAGCCTTCTTCAGGGAGAGGCTGGTCCATTAACCTTCCATTGGAACATACAAACAAATCAGAGAGATGGAACTCACACATATGGAATCGTGCTAAAACAGCAGTCACCTACTTTCCTTCCTTTAAAATGTCTAATCCCTTATTACTGCCACTTCTTTCTTTTGATATAATTTATACAATCTATTTAACTTCATTCAAACTTGTAATGTGATTTCTTACAAACATTTTCCCACCTAAATTAGAAGCTGTCCTGTATTTCCCTTCTTACTCATCTGCGCATCATTTGCAGAGCTCAGCATAGTGTCTTTGTACCTAGTAGGTGTTCAATATATTCAATATGCTACTTTAATTGAATTTGTTTCATTGATTTACAGTCCGTTTTACAAAATGCTAACAAATTAATGTACCTTAACAAACTGTTTTAATCGTACTTTTTCTGGCATAATGATCATGAGCTCCCCATTGCCCCCTAATGTCAGTCTCTTTAGTGTTAACTTAATGCAGACAATGTACTTCCTGTTTGCCCTAAGAATTTGCTCTATGTTGTCCCCCAAATTTCTCTTCCTCCCACCCCAGCATGAGAGATACCCGCCAAGGTTTCAGCATCTTTAGAACGATTGGTTTTTAGTATGCTCAGTGCTACGTCATGTAACTGCTCTGAACAGTATCAAGGACTATGAATTTTACTCTACTTGAAAGCCAACAAGTTAGCCTGCCAAAGTTTTGTGGAATTTTTTGGTAGGAAACATAGCCCCTCTATGTCAGAGACAAAGGACATGTATTATTCACAGTAACAGCAAGTGCCCATAGTAGTAGCATTTATGCTGTTTCTCTGACACAATAACACAAGGAAGGCTGGCTGAAACCATCACACAAAGTAAGTTCCATTACAAGAGAGGAGCCTTGAGCTTAGGAAACTGGAATCTTTTCTAATGGTCAGAAATAGTCAGAAACGCATATCCTCTGCTCCAGCGGGAGATGCTATGTCTGTCTTCCAAGATTCTAAGTAAATCTGTTATTTGCTGTGGAAGGAAACACAGCCTCTGCCTTCCATGGATGTTTGCTGTGCAAGTCCAGAATGAAGGGCAGTCAGCGACCGCTTCACAAGTTGTGCAGAAATGCAAGAGATACGTGGAGAATTTTCTCCCAACAATGTCTATCCCTCAGTTCTATGTTGTTACTGCTTTTGGCACATTTTCCCATGAGTATCCCACTCCAGTGCCTGCTCTGATGAATCTGACAGACAGAGGCTAGGACAAAATCCATTCAATTTGTCTGAGACAGCATTTAATAAAGGCTACTATGAACAAGGCCCCAAGCAGCAGCATGAGGCCACCCTGCAGTAGGAGCCTCAACCATGCCTCCCAGGATCCCAGACCCAGTCAGCTGAGCAAACCACATAAGCCATCAGGTTCTACATTAGAAAGCCAATGACTTTCTCCCTAAGTTTCTATATTGTCTCTTCCACTTAGCCTGAGACACTAATCGAGGGATAGCAGGATATTTTAGGATTTTTCCAGGCTCTATGCCTTGGCCCTTAAGAAGTAAGTTTAGAGCAATTTTATCATCCATAGTGACCCTTGCCAGAAAATTGGGGCTAAACCGAATGCCTTCTAGAGTAAAATCTGTGTACTTGATAACAGGATTGTATCAGACACAAATTTCTTACCAACTTTTCTAATTAAATGACACTTATCATGTGGATAACTGTCCATCATGTGGATAACTGTATACAGGGTGAACATAAATAATGAGTCAGTTATGCCCCCCAGAAATGCTACTAATATTCAAGGGTAGCTTTACTTCAGAGAGAACGTGAAGTCACCTGAGGGCTACATGATCTATTGTTGGTGCTTCCTTAAACATTTGAAAGTTTCTTATGATCATCTGTTAGGTACAAGTCACCATAATTTTGGAGAGAGGCAAGTTAATAATGTGTGGCTTTCTTACAAGATGCACAGTCCTGAGGGCACACATGGTAGCACTTGAAAAAGTTTGTAATTATCAGGGTGTGCCCAGTAGAATTTACATCAGTCTGATGGGAGAGGTTGATAGTACCTCCAGTAGGGCCTCCTAGTTATAGGTTTTAGGTTTTCCAGTTCAATTTGAATAATTGTTTTTGGAGGAACTTTTGAAGGGCAGTCAGTCCAATCTGTTATGTTTATCCACATCACATTCTAGGTAGCATTTCTCTGCCCCATGGAATGACTGGGAACAGGATGGCGAAGACATCAGAAGGTGATGACAGGTAGAAACTGGCACCACCCCTTGTTGTTTATGATATACCTGTCAGGAAGGTTAAAGGAAAATGTGATCAAGTCAAGGTCAGGACTGTGTGGTCAGGAATGGCAACTTGACATTCAGTCAAATTTGAGGCATTTGTAATAGTTTGGGAAAGCCACAACCGGGTGTTTCCTTTATGAAGAAGGCTCCAGAGGCAACTCTGAATTCTGAAATCATTAAAATCTGCCCCCACCAATAGGTCCAAAGTGCTCCCTCTCCAGATCATTGTTTTTATTCTATTGCCAAAAAAATGTGGCCTGTTCCTTACATGCCCTCAGAAGTTTTGCCAAGGAGGGTCAAGTGCAAGATGGAAAAGTTAATTTTTATAAATCTTACAGAGACCCATTATGCCCCCAATTTTGAGCCACGTGGATTCCAAAGGAGTGTTCTGCAAGTGGAGTACTCAACCAAGCAGTTATTATGATTTTGGACCCTATCAACCAAACAAGAGAAATTAAAGGTCTGAACCAGAATTCAGTTTCAATCTCCTAAGTCCCCTTTGGCCTGGGCTGTCATTTAAAGAACATGCCTACGGGGCTGACCTGGGGTTATCATTAGGAAAAAGACAAAAAGTATCATGCCCAAGAACAGTCATGGAAGAATCCCAAATTTTCAAAATAGGTCTATATTATTTTTTACTCCTTTCATCCTGATGATTGCACAGGAAGCAGCTAAGAGAAGATGAACCCTTTCTAGGGAGAACTCATTCCATGACTAAACCTGCTTGTTAAAGTGCACAAATAGGGAGATAGAGTGAGAAATCTTTTTCAGTTGATTCTGGCCGTTCCAAGCTCAATAAAAGCAGAAGCCTGTGTATGACAAGGACTATGGAGAGCCCATCACGTATCTTTAGTGTTGGCTCATTGTTGGGCCACATCACTGTGCCACATTTCCAATTTAAAAATCATCTGGAAATCTGAAAACATGGCAAAATTCATTTCAAAGGCCATGTGGTGTGGCCAGAGTTGACTCATTCGACTGCACAGCAGCATGGTTACCTGCATCAACAACACAGAGTTCTTTGTGCACCGTCTGCGGTGCTCGATGTGCTGCTGTGTGTGGTATAAGGATGGACCAGACAAATGTGACGATTTATATACAGTAAAACCTCAATATGATGGACTAATTCAGGTGAAGGAGTGTCCGTTAAAGCCTGAAGTCAGTTATATAATAAAGTAGGTTTTCCGAATGCTATGTTAAACATTGACAAATTAGTTATTTACCTGTTTTTACTTATGTAGACATATTTGTTAATTAAAATTGTGTATGAAAAGTTTAATTTCACAGGAAAAGTTTCTATATGTATTACTGTAATTTTAAATTTATACTGAATAGGTCTAGTAAATTCGTGCATTCACCAGTCACTGTGAGTAAACAGAAGCACATGGTTGGGGGGTGACTTAGTGCACTTGGGAACATTGGCCAGCAGGCATTTAAATTGCTGCAGAAAGTTCACACCACACTACAGCAGAACCACTTACCAGGCATGATGCACTGTGATCACATGCTAATCATTCACTGAATATTGTTTACGAGCAGTGACTCTTGGATTTAAATATGTAGACTATAGTTGTAGAAATGTAATATTTATTTATGTCAATGAAATCACTACAGTATGTTTTCCAACATATGGCCTATTCACTAAAATTTGTTTAAAATAACAGTGAATTAATAACAAAAATAACCTGTTGATTTAATTATAAGCAAATCTTGGTTAATAACAGCTGTTAATTTTCATATATGATATACAGACCAGAAATTTTGTCCGATAAATCACAAGTCTGTTAAATCGAGATCCACAAAATTGAGGGTTTACTGTAGTTGAGGCTCCATGAGCAGCTTGATTGGAGTTGGTCTTATCAGAGAACAGGCCCTCACCATGGGCATCTTTGTGAGTGACACACTGTTTAGTCAGCAGTCCCAAACGTGCCTTTAGTGTGCTCCAGTGGATGCCTTTAATTTGCCCCAAAGGGTATCTTTAATCTGCCTGTCTCTCGTTTTCTAAGTGGCAGATCAAACAGCCAAACCATTGGCAACAGCTCAAGAATCAGTAAAAACATAACAAAGTGCATGAAAGTGGGTATTGGACAGAGCTGTGAGAAAAAAACCTTGTCTGTCCACACCCATTTTCACTGGTATGTAAGCTCAGTGTGAGCTTAGCCAGGCCTTCCGCTTAGCCAGGCCCAAACACTCAGGAAATCAGGTTTCACTGAGCCAGTGACTGTGTTACAGACATGGAGCTGGGAGTGAAATTCCCCAGAAATAAAATAGCTGTCATCTGTTCGTGAAAAACTGAGATACTGCTGAACCCAGACCCTCTACATTCCTGAGTAAACCATTTCCACTTGAAAAGTAAGTCTTGCTGATCCCATCCCACCTTGTCAATGAGTACAAACTGATCCACCCCAAAAAGAAAAACCAGGCTGTAGAATATTAAACCCTCCATGAGTTAAGGATTTGATTTTTACAAAAGCCCAACAGCAACCTAATAGCTGCTTTTCAAAAGGGAGGCAACAAATCCAAAATCGTAAGGAAAATTTCCAGGTAGAGGCTGGCTCCCTTTGTCACTTGGCAGAACTAAGTGAAAGACTTCTAGTTCAAAGTAGTCTTTAGAGTTAAGGGACCCCAAAAGAATGAGTGTCTCACTACATGCAACAAGTCCTGACCAGAATAATCCTCTCTGGTGTTAATGAGACGGAGAGGTCAAAGCATATAACATCAGTTCTTTCTATACAGTAAGGTGTAGAAACAACATAAGTACATTGAATCTTTCCAAAGCCCCACCTACAAGGTCATGTTAGCTTTTCTTTCCCACTAACTTTGCCCAAAACCCATAAGTTGAATTCTGGTGCCCTGTCCCTTCACAAGATTGGGTAAGATGGTGAGTCGGGTCCCTGTATCCAACAGAACCATGAGTCCCTTGCCTCCCAGGAGATCTCTAGCCTGAATAGACTGGTATAGATGGCCTTTGGTAGTCTTTGGGGACAGAGAGACCTCAACCCTACCTCTCATCATCTTCTCCTTAATGGAGCTGAGATTGGAGTAGAGGAGAGAGGAATCAGGAGCACTAATATAAAGGTATGTTTACTTTCAGATTTGAGCAATATGGTGGCTGTTTGTAGCGCAACCAAATAAGATTTCAATGTTTGGGCCTCTTTTGTTTTTGTTTTTGTTTGTTGGTTGTTGGGGTTTTTGGTCCATTGAAAACCAGTCTACTTCAACTTTGGGAATCCTTTGACTCAGCAGCCATAAGCACATTATTTTCTATCTAGGACCACGAGGTTTACATTTTTTGTGGACTTGGGCTTGACTTGCACAGTAGCATCTTTTTGGGGGGATAGATAATAGCATATGAAGATTTATTAAGCAAATTCACTATGTGTATTACATAACTCTACTTCTTAGATAAAATTATGGTCCTTTTTATATTTTATTGAGATATAATTCACATGCCATAACATTTAGGTTTTTAAAGTATACAAGTCAATGTTTTTTATATATTTATACAGTTGTACAATGATCATCACAATCAATTTTAAAACATTTTTACCACCCCCCTCCCCCAAAGAATCCTCGTATCCATTAGCAGTCACTAACCATTCACCACCACTACCATTCCCAGCACCTGGCAACTACCAATCTACTTTCTGTCTATGGATTTGCCTACTCCGGACATTTCCTATAAACAGGATTATACAATATGTGGTCTTTTGATACAATAGCTGGCTTCTTTCTCTTGGCATAGTGATTTCAAGGTTTAGCCATGGATTTTTTTTGCAATTTTTTATGATTGAGATATAATTTACACAACATAAAATTCACCATTTTAAAGTGTATGATTCAGTGATTTTTAGTATATCCACATTGTTGTGAATCCTTTACTGCTATCTAACTCCAGAGTATTTGCATCACCGCCGGGGGAAGCTGCGTGCTTTTTAGCAGGGATTCCCAATTCTCCACTTTCTCCGTTCCCTGGCAGGATTCATGCATGTTATATGGCATCTCAGTACTTCGGTCCTTCTCATGGCCAAATGCTCCATCATGTGAATACTATATTTTATTTATCCATTCATCAGCTGATGGAGATTTCATTTATTTCTACTTTTTAGCTATTATGACTAAAGCTGATATGAACATTCATGTACCAGTTTTTGTGTGGACACATTTTTCAGTATTCTTGGGTATATAGTTATATGTGGAATTGTCCAGTCATATCGTAACAATGTTTAATTCTTGAAGGAACTAGCAAACTGTTTTCCACATCAGAGGCACCATTTTACAACCCCAGGAACCACGTGTGAGGGTTCTAATTTCTCCACATCTTCACTAATCCTTGTTATTATCTGTCTTTTTTATTTTAGTCATCCTAGTAGGTGTGAAATCATATCCCATTGTGGTTTTGATTTGCAGTTTTCAAATGATTAATGATATTGAGCATTATTTAATGTGCTTATTTATATGCTTATATGTCTTCTTTGGAGAGAAGAAATGTCCATTTATATCCTTTGCCCATTTTTAATGAGAGTATTTATCTTTTTATTAAGCTGTAGACATTCTTTATGTATTCTAGAAGTAAACCCCTTACCAGATATACAAGTTGCAAACATTTTATCCCATTCTATGGGTTGTGTTTTCATTTTTTGATGGTGTCCTTTGAAGTACAAAAGATTTTAATTTTGATGAAGTCAAAATGGTCATTTTTCTTTTCTTTTTATTTAGCATTATTTTGACATTTGGGCATTTTCTGTCTTTAAGGTATGCTATGGCCTTGGTTTTTGTGTAGACTTATATTTCCTTTTTTATTATCCTACATTCTGGAGGAGTTATTGTGAGGAGGGAAGCTAGGCAACTACCACTGTCTTCAGTTACCTAGAAGTCCTAGACAGTTTACGAAAACACAGGTTAAAATACAAATTATTAAAGCACTCCACGTGTTTCTGATTTGGCAGGTCTGGGGTGGGGCTTGAGAATTTGCGTTTCTAACCGATTTCCATGTGATATTTGATGCTGCTTGTCTGAGAACCCACATTGAAAAGAATTTTTATTTTATTTTTTTGGTAAAACCAGCCACTTGAGAAAATGCAGAAAGAGGAAAGGATTATTCCCATAAGAGAAGAGTGTGCACTTGACCCCAGATTAGATTATACTTAAACTGATTGCTTCCATATGACATGGTTTCAGAAAAAAATAGGCCAGTCAAATTATCTTAGGAATTGAAGCTATGAAATCGTGGCCATAGAAGATAAAGCTGAAGTTGAAATAGTAGAGATGGGGGTCACAGTTATGAGGCCATGAGAGTGATCCTGTTAGAGCTCAAGTTTGAGGGAACAGACATGCAGAGAAAAAGGGGAGAAGCCAACTCTGAGGCAGATACCAATTTTAAAACAATAAAAAAGGATTACCTAACGGAAAGTAAGTGGTTATAGATATAGGGTTGGGCAGTGAGGCAGATAGCTTGAGATTTGTATAAAATTTTTTTTAAAAGGCTCCCTTTGAGGAGGTAATATTTGAGCTAAGGACTGAATGGTTAGCAGCAGTCAGCCAAGCAAAAATCAAGGGAAGAGAATTCCAGAGGGAATTCCAAATGTGAATGCCTTGGAGTGGGAATGTCACCAATAAAAACGGAAGCTTTGAATTAACATCTTTATAGCTCTATGACCAAAAGCCAAAATGCCACCTTCTCACCCGTTCTTCCCTGAAAAATACTGGAATTGAAGATCTAGTGAATTGAATCAGTCCAAGTGCTTATCACTAAACCAATTACTGTGGCCAGGGGTAAGACGTGATCTAAATAAGAGGAATAAGGCATGGAAACAGCCACCAGGGATGCACTGGGAGCCAGGGAGCCACTCCAGTTTGTACCTATTAGATATCTCTAAGCTTCTCAGTGTATATGGACATCTGTACACATGCCCTTTCCTATACATGCAATTTGAAAAATGACCTTGCTTATCATAATATGCTGCTTTGTATATAAGTGAGCACAACAGTACTGATTTTCCCCACTGGAGAAAAACCAAAATCATGTCCAACTCCTACATCTCACTTTCAAATGTAGTTAGATCCATATGCATTCTTCAAGATTCTACAGTATCTGTGCTAACATTGCAACCATCTTTAATACTTTCAATTTACAAAGTATAGGAAAAGTAGGATCATCACATTAAAAACTCCACATTAGAAAAGGGCAATGTGGCAAACAACATCTAGTAAGTACCATATCCTGCTTTCTAGAAAAGCAAGACCCCTTGTTGAAGTAACCTGGCCACCCTCCATTTTACTCCATGGAAGGACTTCTCCTGTCTATGATCCTGCAAGGCTAAGGAGGGCACTGAACAGAGCTTTTCTGATAGGGACCATTCCCTTTCAGTGGGCCCTTTATTATTGGCACAATTATAGAAATCCAGAGGTTGCCTGAAAGAAGATGAAAGTTAAAGACCTTAGAATGTGGTCCTGGCTGAGCCAGCAGTAAGCATAAGAAGAGAGAAGATAACAGCTATGTTTTTTTGGTTTTGTTTTTATATTTTTTATTGATTTCAGGGAGAGGAAGGGAGAGAGAGAGAGAGAGATAGAAGCATCAATGATGAGAGAGTCATTGTTCAGCTGCCTCCTGCACGCCCCCTGCTGGGGATCGAGCCCATAACCCGGGCATGTGCCCTGACCAGAAATTGAACCTCGATCTCCTGGATCCTAGGTCAGTGCTCAACTGCTGAGCCATGCCAACTGGGCTCAGCTGTGTTTAATTTGCCTCTGACATGGGACTCAGTCCCCTTTAAGCAAACCTTGGCTCATCTAGGCAATGGTTACATCTCTTTAGAGTCTGTGGGAGATCATAGCTGTTGGTCTATGATACAATAAGTGAAAGAGTAGAAACATTTGTTAAATATTCATAACTTTGCCATTATGGATTTACTATTCATGAGCTTATTTCTACTTTCAGTCTTTGGGTATAGATTAGACCTGGTGAAGAAAACAAACTTGAAAAAGGGATCATGTTCTTCTCTACCCAAGTTTAATAGATCCTTTATTTACAGACCAGTGGGGGAGGGGGAGTATCATCACTCAGAATTGTATGAAAAGGAAAAGAGAAAATGATCTACAGAGTTTGATGCTAACAGAGATCCTGGATAAGTTCTGTAAAATCCGTGATACACACGCATACACATATTTACACATACATATATCATGCATGTAAAGTCAATCTAGTAATCCATCCAGTTAACAAAGTAGATGTCAGTATGTCTCAGGCACCTAAAAGGAATTTCTTTCCAGGTGGCTGTTTCATTTAGACGGTGGCCCGTAGCTCTGATACTCCCTCAGCATTCCTATTTAGCTTTCACTAGGC
The DNA here is from genome assembly GCF_964146895.1 of Miniopterus schreibersii. Classification (NCBI taxonomy): domain Eukaryota; kingdom Metazoa; phylum Chordata; class Mammalia; order Chiroptera; family Miniopteridae; genus Miniopterus; species Miniopterus schreibersii. The sequence goes on along the minus strand of NC_138102.1, from coordinate 18,691,909 downwards.
CAGTGGTTTTCCAACTTTGTAGACTTAGAATTATATTTTGTAATGAGATGCACAAAATTCCCAATAAGCAAAACAAAACTATATTTGTTAGTATATTTACATGTGCGACATAAACAATTCCAAATTTGTAACATATACTAATAAAGCTAATCAGTAAGTAGTCAAGATAATGCATTGGTCAATCGCAATGACCCTCATAAGTTCTGGATTTGAAATTACTGATCATTAAGGGGTTGGGAAGGAAAATCATCAATTGGTACCTGGGGAATATTGCCAAATCTCCTATCTGCAAACCACAGGAATTCTGAAATGTCCCTTTTATTCACACACACACACACCACACCACATAAAGGCAGAAATTAGAAAACGAGTCGCTTTGCCCGTCTGAAAGAATCTGAATTCATATTTTGTTTGCTTGTATCTTTTTCACCATTGCTCTCCTCTGAGAGACCCAGTATCTTTGCCCAGCACATTTTGCCATCCCTAAGACCTTCTTTCAGTGTCTTGATCTGAGAATAACACAGAAAAGGTTTGCTGAGCAAGAGAGAGGGGATAGACCTCAAGTTAAATATCTTCTCTCACCTTTAGAAAACATCAAAGCTAAGCAGATGCAGTTTGTTATACTCACGTTATTGACAAGATTACCAGAAGTGCAACAGGCCAAGACAGCAGCGAAGAGCTCACTTCACCTGCCAACCGCTCTGTGTCTTAAGGGAGTCTGTTGACTCACTGAATGAGTGAACTAAGCCATTCTGCAGAATATATGAATCTTGCCTCTGATCCTCACACATGATGACTATGTCGCAGGGCTGTGTTCTCCGTGTCAGACAGGATCCCTCACATGATTACAGCACATGATTACTCTCTTTCTCTCCCTGTTTTTCTAAGGCTAAGAGAAAGATTCCATCACCTACCGCTAATATATGAATCTTTCATCTACTATTCACAATCCAACCTAGAAGAGGGTGATGGACCTCACTCATTTTTTTAAGTTTTAGTAATAATTTCTTATGCTCAGAGAATTTTATCATAATGGTAAGATGATATTTGTCTGTCTATTAGTTCACTTTTATCAGACCAGAGACCTGGACAAGTATGTCCATAACACATGCTAAATCCATTGGGAAAGCCAAGAATATTCAAGCACATTTGTTTTGTTCTCTAAAACAATCTGGTGGCCAGTCTTAACAAGGAACACAATAGGAAGTTAGTTTGTATCTGAAATCCCATTGCTCCCACTTCCCTCCTGACATCTTTCTGTTCTGTCTAATGTCCCCAGCGGAAAAACTTTGGAGTCTCAACTCTAGACTAGTCCCTTGCTTTCTTCTGAACATATTTAACATACTCCAGGGATATTTTTTTTTACTTCTCTGTGGTCCCAGAGCCTTATAGAACCAAAGGACTAAAAGAACCATATTTTTGGTGTAAAAATTAAATACTTTTGCTATAGTTGTGAATGCTATTGAAGCCGCAGATAATTTTTTAAATCTCTAAAATCCAAAGATTGTATTCTTCATAAACATGTGTATTTTCTGAGCTTTGAGAAATTATGGGCTGAAATGTCTTTCATTATTAAATCTCAAGGCCAGAACTTTTCTCTGAATATCTGCATGGCTGCATTTACATACTATGTACAGCTAATCAAGGTAAATGTTATCACAAGGACATATTGCCATTGTCAGAGCTAATGACCCTCAATGTCACCAACTAACACACCTTAACATTTACTTAGTTGGAGTAAATATAATACTAAAGGGCAATTAAGACTCTCTTTCTCCGGGTCCTAGAGCAGCAACTATGCACTGAATTTAAAAAAAAAAAAAAAGGAAACTACAAGAGAGAAAGAAAGAGTCTAGGAAAACATAATAAGCTGACTAACAAAATAGATCCAGAGACATGGAGGCTGGGAACTGATAGATCTCAGAGGTCAGGGGAGCCAGGAAGAGATTAACCAAAGAATTCGTATACATATATGCATAACCAATGGACACAGATAATAGTGTGGTGAAGGCCCGGCGTGGGGCAGGGACTGGGAAGAGAGGGCAAAGGGGGGGATTGGGGGACATCTGTAATACTGTCAACAGTAAAATAAAACAAAAATTTTAAATATATATTTAAATGTCCATAAAAATAAAGAAAATAAAAGGGAGAATCATTTTGTTCTGTATTCTTCTGGGTTTTTAACTGTCAGAACTGACAAGCCCTGTGCAACATTTAACTCAACCCCCTTCTTAAACTGTTGGGCTTGTATTGATGAAATTAATGCTCTGCGATCAATCCTTTGAATGTAGATGGATTTCAAGTGCCCAGTTCAGCAGATCTATTAAGAAAGTTAAGGTCTCATAAGCTGCACCTATCAGCTTTTCTTTATTTAGTGGCTGAAAGATGACAACTTTTATTTCTGTCATTGAAAGAATTATTCAAATTATAAATGAAGAAATATAATTTTAATTTGAACTAAATGCTAATGTTTTGTCTACAAGGCAATTCCAAAGTGGTAATGTTAATGGGCATTCTATTTCCTAATCTTATCAAGAAATGGCTCTTTGAATCTCTCCAGAGATCCTGTAGCATTTTATACCTGCTTCATCACCATTCATCAATATTCATAGACACATCTGTAATTTTCAAGACACCGAACAGAGCTCTGGTGGTGCTGCAGGAGAGGGGCGAGCAGCAGTCTCGATAGGGGCACTACTATGAAGGGAGTAAAGTGTGCCCTTCAAGACTCTATACTCCTGCGGCACCCATGCCCTGATTCGTGTCTCCTCCCCTTGCGTGCAGTGTCTTCCCACTGCCCCCTACTCCCCAGAGCCCACTACAACTCCTCATGCCTTCGGCTTCCCTTCCTCTTTAGTCCCCAGATACCTTGCTACAATGCTAAAGTGATTGTGGCTATCTAATTTGCATGCATGTGTTAATGGTTTATAACCATTGTGTTCCCCTGCCAGGCAACATGTTTACATACTTGAATTTGGGGGCTTTAAATTAAAGAAGAAACCTAACATTCTCAAGTTGGTATTTGCTGGTTTCAGTGGAGCTCAGGGCTGATTCACAGACCGTCTCACATCCAGACACTTGCAGGAAGAGCAACTTCATTCACCTCCTTTGTCCTGAAATATGAAAAATCGATAACTGGCTCCTCAAAATGATACTGCACTGGCAAGTGGACCCGGAGCAACAGGAGCTTACTGTGCAGGTGACAGCCTCTGGACAAACACATCAGCCCTCGGTAGCACTACGGGCAGAAGTGTAGATGTATTTGTCACTCTGACAGCACTGCCATGTGATTGCCCCTCAGTCACTACATCCAATGAAAGGTACAGGTGTTCCAGCCCAGAAAAAGACACGTGCCTTCAGCTGCTATTGATGGCAGGGGAGGGAGATTCAGAAGAGCGTGCACTCTCCAGGGACCCTAAACCACAAATTGCACGGGTTAATAGAAATATCCCCAGGGGTGCATCTGATGTTGCCCTGATCCCTCCCCACTTTGCAAACTTCCTGGCACCATCCCCTTTACCTTCATTCTCTACCGTCTTCACAGCAGCACAAGAGTAAGACCTTTTTTAAAGATATATAAGACGTTTATCTTTCTTTGTCACACAGAGCTTGGGGGCTAAAGAATAAGGCACTTGCAGGCCTGATGATTTTTCAGAGAAAGAAAGAAATCTGCAACTTCTTGGGAAGTATTTCTTTCCTCCAAGTCCCCTAGCTGCTGATATCCATTGTATAGGCCTCTTCGATGGCACCGGTTTGTACCAAAGACACTGTTTTGTTGATATTTTTTCCTTCCCAAGTAACTGTTGAGCCATCTGGCATGCAGTAAACAGGCTTATGCATTACCTGACTCTGCTCAGGAAACCTAGCAGTGAGCAATTAATTCTATCCCTGAATAATGCGGTGGAAATGATAATCGATGGGACAAAAATGGACAGCATTGGAAAAGAGCTTAGAAAACACTGCATGTCTACAGATGAAGGGGATCCTATGCATTCACTCAGATCAGAAACCAAATCAATGTCGGATTATCTTGTAGTTTATGGATCCTAGTTGGTTGCATAAGTGGCAGCCAACTGATCATAAATTCCACACCATCTTCCCTTAATGACCTTAATGGGCTTCTATTATTTGACTGTGCCATCATTCAAAGAAAGCCCATCTGCTATTCATAAATACATGCAGAGGAGGGTGGACCGTGACATTTATAAATGCAATTGGAAAATATCTTTAGCTCAGGTGGCACCAGGAGCTTCTCTGGTAAAACAGCTTTTCCTTCAGCTGTTGAGTTTCCACAATTTCCTCAATAGATGCACCAACCCCAACATAAAAATAATTATAACAATCAATTATTGATTTCCCTCTGGTGAAGAAAAAAAAGATGCATCAACCCAAGGCCCACCATCAGGGACAGGTTAAGTATATCATTGTTGTTTTACATGATGAATTGTTATTTTTAAATATTTTTAGTTAAATTCAACGATGATGAAAATAGTTAAGCAACAAAAGGATGACACACACTATATATGTACCAGAATCTCTACCATCTATCAAAACTGCATAGACCAAGCATCTTCATCTTCAGACTCCTTCCATGACAGTATTGTCTCTACCAACCATTCAGAACTCATGGTGCCCTTTTTGATTCTATGAGGCAATAACTACCTTCCCAAGTATACTGCAAGTTTTTGCAGAACAGAGCCTCTGTCTTTCTATTCTATTCTATTCTATTCTATTCTATTCTATTCTATTCTATTCTATTCTATTCTATTCTATATGTGCCTAAAACACAACATTATTCCACAAATACTTGTTGCTTTGAACACTGTAAATATATGCTTTTTCAGAGAATTTGGGAAGTATAAAAAGAGTAATTTTTTTCATTGTTTTTTTAAAAATTTTAGATAGAATGGAAGGGAAGGAGGGAGGGAACGAGAGAGAGAAACATAAATGTGAGAGAGACACATCAGTTGGTTGCCTCTCACATGTGAATGGCATGGGAACCTGAAACCCAGGTAGTACCCTTGACTGGGAATCAAACCTGTGACCCTTTCATCTGCAGGCCGACGCTCTAACCACTGAGCAACACTGGCCTGGACAAAAGAGTAATTTTTTTAATCTTATTTTTTTACAATGATGAAAGCAAGAAGACAGGCTCCTTCTTAAAATCTAATTTAACCCTACACTCATGACTGGGTCTGTGTAATATCAGAATATTTCAACTCTTGGACCATGTGGTGATTGGTTGCCTATGTGATAATTATTTTTATATGCCTGTCTAAAATAATAATACCACATTTCAAAAAGAAAAGAAAATAATAAGATTGAACAGATGACATAAATTGCCCACCCGTGTTAATTTCCAGCTTCACAAACGGTTCTTACCTTGTTGCTTCTAGACCTCTCCAGATAACACAGAATACTTCCCAGTACAAAGCTTGCCTGATTTAATTTAGAAATCAAAATACAGTTTAGTGTAGTGCTAAGCTTGAGAATGAGCTTTGAACTGTAATGACCCTCCTTAATTTCAATATATCATTATAACTACCAATTTAATTTTTCATGTTTTAGAGAAACCTAGGGTTCAATCAGCACATTATTAACAATTAATGGTCAGATTTAGGATGTGATACTCTAATTTTAATAAAAGCCTTCACAGGGAAAGTCAGTGAACTCTACGGAATCAATCATTTATAAGCAGTCTTTGGTTTTCACTGAAATATTTATGAATGATAAAATTATTTTGACAAGGCAAAGTTCGATAAGAAGGCCATTACTGACACTATGACATGGTTTCATAAAAATTCCTGGTTACAATTAGAATAAGGCAAGAAGCTGAGCCAGAGGAAACGGATAATTCCACTTTAATATCCTCAAGAAAGAAGAGCATGTGATGTGAGCATCCACATGAGCATACATGCAACATGTTCTCAGGATCAGACTCGAAGAGGCAGCCAAGAATCAAGATTTAAATAAATACATGAGAAAATAAAACAATTCTCTGAAATCTTAGCAAGCAGATGTTTGGATGTTTCTACAGTGTAAGAATGGCATTCAGTCAAAAAGCTGGTTGTGCACATGAAGAATAAAGTCGACATTATTTTTTTATATAGAATTGCCTACCACTCCTGTGACCAACTTGCTACCATAGAAACCAACAGCATTGTGTTACTCAATGCAGCTGTAGCAGAGCTCACAGCAGGTGGCATGAAGAATGGGCATGTGAGGGGCACGGTGAACTGGGGCCACGACCTTGGGGATCACTGGAAGAAAGAGTTGCCTTTCTTTCTATAACATATGTATACAATTAGCCTCGGACCCTGGCAACTTCGCCAAACATAATGGTGGTTGATATTTGTTTTAACTTAATTTCACGTGCATACAAACAAGAGGCAAGGAGGAAGCCATTCGTGACAGGAGAAGCGCACAGTGATTTGCCTCTCAGGCCTAGGCAGCCCCACAGCTCCAGGGCCCAATGGTAGATCAAATCAACAAGGCCTTGGTGTTCAATGAGAACTACATTTTATTTGGGGAGAGAATTAGGTATGGTGAAAGGAATTCAACAAACTTATAGGTCAGCAGCTTGATTTCCTTTCTTTCTGTATCATCCCACAATATAAAACTAATCTGCATATATTCGAGTCATTTAAACTTTCTGGAACTAGTTTGAACTTATTTAAACTTAGTTTAACTTTGTTTAAATATAGGACTTCTTGAGTATATAGAATGTTAGAAAAAGTAAAAGTATTTATGGATCTGATATATAGATTTGCAGTGTCCATAAAGTCTCATTAATTTAGAATTAAGCAGAAGTGAAATATCCAGAATATTAAAATGTTAATATTATTTTAAGCACACATACATATATAATATATTATATAATTAAACTGTTTCCAACAGGAGGCTGTGAAATAGTCTAGTTTTAATATTCGTGAAGCTTTTCTATTTTTTATCATTAATTGCATGCCATTGACTGTTGCTCAAGTGGTTGCAGATACATGCAAACCATTTCCTTTAGATTTTGAGGGCAATGCTGGCCTGCCTTTATTAGTTATCTGCCTAAGGAAAAGTTATTATCTACAATGGTACAGAATTTCCAACTAATACACCCTATTCAAGTGATCATAATCAACAGAGAGATCCAAGATGGCAGCAGATTGAGTGGAAGCTACACTGACACTCTCCTGAAACTAATCTGGATTTATAACTAAAACATAGAAAAAACATCCTGGAAACCAACTGAAGACGAGCTAGAGAAAATCCTCATAACCAAAGAGGAAAAATGGAGACCGCAAAGAGACTGGTAGGAAGTGCGGACGCAAGAGGGCTGGCTGGCCTCCCACAGGCAGCAGCTGAAGGTCCAGAGGGATATCTCAGCTGTGGGGGTTCCCACTGAGGACTCTGAGGCCTAAACCCCAGGCTGGGCTTCCCAGCCAAGAGACCCAGAACTGAGAAAGGTGCCTGCATAACATCTGGCTGTGAAAAGCAGCCGGGTTTCTGTCAGCCAGGGAGAGACGGCTGGAACTGCAAGCACCCTTTTAAAGAGCCAAGGCACAAAGTTTCGTGTACAGCCACTCACCTTGGGCTCCAGCAGAGGAGGAGTGGAGTGGACTAGAGCTGTGTGGGGAGAGTCATTCCTTCAGACTGTGGGGGACATCTTTTTTGGGAGGCGAACTTTTGGCTTTTGCCTGAGGGGGGAAGCAATTGCCCCACCCTGCTGCAGAGCCTCTTGCCCTGCCCAGAGTTTCTACAGCCTGAGGCTAGTTAAGAGACTGATAACAACCAGCCACCCCACCCCGTGGAGCTTCTACAGCCTGAGACTCATTAAGAGAATCAGATTAACAAGTCCTCATTAAGACAATCAGATTAACAAGTCCGAAGACTGAAGCAGACTTCAGGGTGCTTTGAGTCTTTGCCTGATCTGCTTCGGGACCTGGGCTTAGAAAAGCAGACTTTGGTGTGCATCTTAGTCCTGCCCAAACGCATCCAGCCCCAGCAGTGGAGACCTCAAGCCTAGGGTTGTTGATAGCCCCAAACAGGGTATTCAGGGCCAGTCACAAACTGCGTCTGACATTGGCTTGTCCCAGAGACCCTCCAAAAAGACAGAGAATCCTAACAGATCTACCTAACATTTAGCCAAAATGCGGAGAACAAAAAACAAGCCCCAAATGAAAGAAAAAGAGAAGTCTCAGAAAAAGAGCCAAATGAAACAGAGATGAGCAACCTCTCAGATATAGAGTTCAGAATACTGATTGTAAGGATGCTCAACAGCATGAAAAAAAGATTTGGAAACTATGAAGGTAATTAAGAATGACATAACATAAATAAATAATACACTGGAAGGAATAAACAGCAGATTGGAGGAAGCTGAGGATCAGATCAACGAATTAGAAGACAGTGTAGAAAAAAAATCTCTCAATCAAAGACCCAAAAACAAAAAACAATTAAAAAACAGGAGGACAGTCTAAGGGAACTGTGGGACAGCATAAAATGTAACAATATTCATATTATAGGAGTGCCAGAGGAGGTTGAAAGTAGGCAGCGGTTAGAGAACCTGTTTGATGAAATAATGGCAGAAAACTTCCCTAACCTGGTCACGGAAAAAGGCACATAAGTTCTGGAGGCATAGAGAGTCCCAAGCAAGAAGAATTCAAAGAGTCCCGTGCCCAGACAATCATAATTAAAATGTCAAAATCCAAGACAAAGAGAGAATCTTAAAGGAAGCTAGAGAAAAGCAATCTGTTACCTACAAAGAAGCCCCCATAAAGCTGTCATATGACTTCTCATCGGAAACTCTACAGGCCAGAAGGGAATGGCATGAAGTATTCAAGGTAATGCAAAAGAAGGATCTGAAACCAAGACTACTCCCTCCAGCAAGACTATCAATCAAGCTGGATGATGAAATAAAGAGCTTCTGAGACAAAAAAAGGTTTAAAAGACTTTATCACTACAAAACCAACATTACAGGAGATGTTAAAGAGACTGCTATAATTAGAAGTAGAAATAAAGAGAATGAGAAACATAGGCATAAAGAAACAAAATGGCAGTGGATAAGTATCTTTCAATAATAATCTTAAATGTAAACAAATTAAATACCCCAATAAAAAGATATAGGGTGGCTGAATGGATAAGAAAACATGAGCCAACTATATGCTGACTACAAGAGACCCACCTCAGAACAAAAGACTCATACAGGATGAGAGTGGAGGGGTGGAAAAAATTTTTCTATGCAAATGGAAATGAAAAAAAAGCTGGGGTAGCAATACTCATATCAGACAAAATAGACTTCAAAATGAAGATCATAACGAGAGACAAGAAAGGTCATTACATAATACTAAAGGGATCAATCCAGCAAGAGGATATAACCCTGATAAAAAGATATGCACCCAATATAGGAGCACCTAAATTTATAAAAAAAAACTTCTAGAGGACTTTAAGGGAGATATTGACAGCAATACAGTTATCTTAGAGGACTTTAACACCCCACTGACTTCACTGCATAGGTCTTCCAGACAAAAAATCAACAAGGAAACAGTGATCCTAAATGACACACTAGATCAGATGGATTTAATCGACATTTACAGAACATTCTACCCCAAAGCTGCAGAATATACATTCTTCTCAAGGGCACACAAAACATTCTCAAAGATAGACCACATGTTAGGACACAAAACAAGTCTCTATAAGTTTAAGATGATTGAAATCATATCAAGCATCTTCTCGGATCACGATGGCATGAAACTAGAAATCAGCTACAATAAAAACACTAAAAGACATTTAAACACATGGAGACTGAAAAGCATGTTTTAAAACAATGAATGGGTTACCAAAAAGATCAAGAAAGAAATTTAAAAATTCCTGGAAACAAATGAAAATGAACACACAACAACTCCAAATCTATGGGACACAATGAAAGCAGTCCTGAGAGGGAAGTTCATAGCACTACAAGCCTACCTCAAAAAATAAGAAAAACTTCTAGTAGACTCTTTAACCCTGCAACTTAAAAACTTAGAAGGAGACAACAAGAAAAGCCCAGAGTAAGTAGAAGGAAAGAAATAATAAAGATTAGAGCAGAAATAAAAGACATAGAGACTAAAAAAAAAATACAAAAGATCAATGAAACCAAGAGCTGGTTCTTTGAAAAGATAAACAAGATTGATGAACCTTTAGCCACACTCATCAAGAAACAAAGAAAGAGGACCCAAATAAACAAAATCAGAGACGAAAGAGGTGAAATAACAACTAACCCAACAGAAATACAAAGGATTATAAGAAAATACTATGAACAACTATATGCCACCAAGCTGGACAACCTGGATGACATGGATGAATTCCTAGAAAAATAAAACCTCCCAAATTCAATCAAGAAGAGTCAGAAAACCTGAATAGGCCAATCACTGCTGATGAAGTTGAAGCAATAATCAAAGCGCTCCAAGCACACAAAAGCCCTGGCCCGTATGGCTTCACAGGGGAGTTTTACCAAACATTTAAAGAAGAATTAGCACCTATCCTCCTCAAACTATTTCAAAAAATCCAACAGGAAGAAACACTTCCAAACTCTTTTTACAAGGCCAGCATTAGCCTAACTCCAAAACCATATAACGACACTACAAAAAAAGAGAATTACAGGCCAATATCCCTGATGAACATAGATGCTAAAATCCTCAATAAAATATTAGCAAATCATATCTAGCAATATATTAAAAAGGTCATACACCATGACCAAGCAGGATTTATTCAAGGGATGCAAGGCTGGTACAATATTCGCAAATCAATAAATGCGATACATCACATAAACAAATTGAAAGATAAAAATCACATGATCTTATCAATAGATGCAAAAAAAGCATTTGATAAAATCCAACACCCATTTTTGATAAAAACTCTCAGCAAAGTGGGAATAGAGAGATCATACCTCAACATAATAAAGGCCATATATGACAAACCTACAGCCAACATCATACTCAATGGGCAAAAACTAAAACCATTTCCCCTAAGAACAGGAACAAGGCAGGGGTGTCTACTTTCACCACTCTTATTCAACATGGTACTGGAAGTCCTAGCCACAGCTATTAGACAAGAAGAAAACATAAAATGCATCCAAATTGGAAAAGAGGAAACAAACCTGTCATTATTTGCAGATGATATAATATTGTACAGAGAGAATCCTAAAGACTCCACCAAAAAACTACTAGATTTAATAAATTAATTCAGCAAGGTAGCAGGATACAAAATTAATACTCAGAAATCGATGGCATTTTTATACACCAATAATGAACTCTCAAAAAGAGAAACTAAAAAAAGATCCCATTTACCATTGCAACTAAAAAAATAAGATACCTAGGAATAAACTTAACCAAAGATGTAAAAGACCTTTACTCAGAAAACTACAGGACACTGAAAAAAGAGGAAGATATAAACAAATGGAAAAATATACCATGTTCATGGATTGGAAGAATTAACATCATTAAAATGTCCATATTACCCAAAGCAATCTATAAATTCAATGCAATCCCTATTAAAATACCAACAGTATATTTCACAGATCTAGAACAAACACTTCGAAAATTTATATGGAACCAAAAAACACACCAAATAGCCACAGCAATCCTGAGAAAGAAGAACAAAGTTGGAGGGATCACAATACTAGATATCAAGTTAGACTACAAAGCCACTGTAATCAAGACAACCTGATACTGGCACAAGAACAGACATGTAGATCAGTGGAACAGAACAGAGAACCTAGAAATTTACCTATGCCATTATGGTCAATTAATATTTGATAAAGGAGGCAAGAACATACAATGGAGTAAAGACAGTCTTTTCAATAAATGGTGTTGGAAAAATTAGACAGATACATGCAAAAAAATGAAACTGGACCACCAACCTACACCATACACAAAAGTAAATTCAAAATGAATAAAAGACTTAAATGTAAGACATGAAACCGTAAAAATCCTAGAGGAAAACATAGGCAGTAAAATCTCAGACATCTCTCATAGCAATATGTTTGCTGATACATCTCCTAGGGCAAGAGAAACTAAGGAGGAAATAAACAAATGGGACTGCATCAAAATAAAAAGCTTCATGCACAGCAAAGGAAACCATCAACAAAACGAAAAGGGAGCCCACTGTATGGGAGAACATATTTACCAATGACACATTGGATAAAGGGTTAATATCCAAAATATGTAAGGAACTTATACAACTTAACAAAAGGAAGACAAACAATCCAATTAAAAAATGGACAATGGACCTAAATAGACACTTCTCCAGAGGACATACAAATGGCTAAGAGACATATGAAAAAATGCTCAACGTCGCTAATCATCAGAGAGATGCAAATTAAAACCACAATGAGGAATCACTTCACACTTGTCAGAATGGCTGCCATCAACAAGTCAATGAACTACAAGTGCTGGCGAGGGTGTGGAGAAAAGGGCACCCTAGTACACTGCTGGTGGGGATGCAGACTGGTGCAGCCACTATGGAAAGCAGTATGGAGTTTCCTCAAAAGATTAAAAATTGACCTGCCATTTGACCCAGGGACCCCACTTCTAGGAATATATCCTAAGGAACCCCAAACACCATTCGCAAAGAACTTATGCACCCCTATGTTCATAGCAGCGCAATTCACAATAGCTAAGATTTGGAAACAGCCCAAATGCCCATCAGTAGATGAGTGGATAAAAAAGCTGTGGCACATTTACACCATGGAGTACTATGTGGCTGTGAAGAGGAAGGACCTTTTGGCCTTTGGCACAGCATGGAGGGAACTAGAGAGTATTATGCTAAGTGAAATGAGCCAGTCAGAGAAGGACAAGTACCATATGATCTCACTTATATGTGGAATATAATAAACAAAATAAACTGATGAATAAAGTAGATCCAGACACATAGAAGCTTGGAACAAACTGAAGGATCTCAGAGGGAAGACAGGGGCAGGGGGGTTGTGGGTGGAGAGAGATTAATTAGAGAACTTGTATGTTTATGGGCATGGCCCATGGACGTGGACATTGGTGTGAGGAGGGCCTGGGGGTGAGATGGATGTGGGGTGGAGGGGATCAATGGGGTTAAAAGGGGGATATCTGTAATGGTCTCAACAATAAAGATAAAGTCAATTAAAAAAATAAATATATAAATAAAGCAAAAGACAGCAGTAAAGGTAAAAGACAATAAAAAAGACATGAGACATAAATAGATAAAAAATAAAATGGCTGACCTAAATCCAACTTTACAAATAAAATCCTGAAATGTGAATTGGTAATCTATCCAACTAAAAGGCAGAGATTGTTAGTCTGTATAAAATAACACCAAGATCCTACCGTATGATGTCTGTAGGAAACATACTTTAGATTCAATATCCTGACAGTTTAAAATAAAAGGATGTAAGCATATGGGCATTTTAAACAAAAAAGTTATTAGAAATAAATCAGATTCTTAAAAACGAGAACAGAGACAATCCATCAGGAAGATATAATGGTTACCAAAAATATGCACATGAAAACAAAGCCCTTAAATATATGAATTAAAAGTTGAGAGAAATACAAAATACATGGCAGAACTGAGCAAGCTAGGCAACCCAACAATAGCCGATTCCAATATGCAATTTTCAACAGTCAATTAGACAACTAGGCAGAAGATCCACAGAGAAACAGAAGATCTTAACAATGCTACAAAGCGTAACTGAAAACTATGGACTAGAATGGGCTGCAGTAAGACATTCCACCGGAAGCAGAATGAAGACTGTTGACCTGTACAAACAGCCCAGAAGAGACCAAATCCCAGGCCATAAAACAAGCTGCGATTAATTTAAAAGAATTAAAACCATACAGTGTATATCCTCACACCATGATGGAATTAGAATTCAAAAACAAAAAAATTAAAAATAAAAACTATGTAAAAATGGCATACACATTCCTAAGCAACCGGTGGGTCAATGAAGATATCTCAAAAAAACCCTGGAAAACGCTTTTAAGATGAAAAAGGAACACAGACATACCAACATGTGGGATGCAGCTAGATGCCTTCTAAAAGGAAATTTATAGCTGCAAGTCCACATATTTAAGAGGATATCTTGAATAAGAATCTCTATAGCAGGACACAGCAAATTTAACAACTGGAATCATTTAGAAAATGTGTGAGCATTTTAAATACAAAAATGCAGGGGGGAAAATAATAATCACTACTTGTTCCATCTCCAAGATAACTTGTTTCTGGAGGAATAGAATTCAGATTCCATCAAGACAATTACTAATATATGATTTAACCCTCTGAACTTATGAAAAATGAGCTTGATAATGTGGGTGTTTGAAAAGCCATGGTGTTTCTCCCAACCAAGAGTGAGCTCTGCCCACGTTTCCCATTGCCCATTCCCCCCTTCTCCCCGGCAGGCTCATCTGCAGAATATTTGAGGATTCTCACTCACAGTCTTTTCAAAAGCATCCCTTCCTTTACACTGTGTTCAGTATCTCACATGTGCAGCTCCTTGTGCCTCCTGGAGACCACCCCCCACCTCCTCTAAATCATTCTGGATATGTCCCCAATCACAGACCTGATCTAGGTATTTCTCCACTCAGAAATCAGGGGAAGTTCAACTTCATTAACAGTAAGTGAATACAGGTTGAGTAACACAGTTAAAGAGTTGTATTGGTATACAGTGGGAGAAAAATTGTACTTGTTTCTGTAATTTTGTTCTGCATTAATATTCTCATGTGTTGAATATCTGTATTGTTTGTATTCTAAAATAATTGGGAATATTAATTGAAAACATGGGAGTGAGAGTGCTCTGAAAGGTATAAAACTCTAAACACTTGCGGCTTGCCACTGTGTATTTCTGTAAAGCTTGTTGTCTTCTTTCTGAACAAAGTTCTGGCAGTACCAGCTTTCTCGGGTTATGAAATACAATATGAGTTCACCCACTTCCTTTCCCGGTCCTTAATTTCCCTTCTGACACAGAGGTAAATAAGCTGAAGTCAGACACACTTAGCCCCTTGCTGTGAAAACCATTATTATTTTTTGTATAATTATCGTGCTTACAGATTTTGTAATTCTCCCCTTGCATTTGACATTTCACTTGGTACTCTGTGTCCAATTTTTGTGTAAATCAATTCAATTTAATCTCACCATCGGCCTCTGGAAACAACGGTTTCAAAACACCAGGCTTCACAGCCTCTCTCGCCGGCCCCTCCTCGGGCTCCTCACTTGGTATTTCCAACACTCGCACGGTCTCTTTAGAGACCGCCACAGAAAAGGAGGGCTGCAGAAGTCCACGAGGAAACATTCCAAGGTGCTTGTAAACCTCATTTTCTGGGTCCTTATTGAGAGCCACATTTATAAAATGTACACTCACAAAAGCTCAGTCGCCTATTATAGTGCATTAGACTTAATCCTCTGTGGACTTTTCTATTAGACTGAACTCCGATGTGATTAGGCGGGCGAGATCCCAGGACATTAAAGCTGTCTCAACTGCATGGGGCACACACCTGCGACACACGGAATCTAGCTGCTTGCAAACCGCGCAGAAGACACTCTGGCAAAGGTTTCTCAAGGTCTGAACTCGGCTTTCCATCTTTTGCATTTATACAGATCCTCAGGAGGCAGATTATTTTGTTGCGTTTTATTTTCCTCCACCGAATTAGAAATGATGGAAGAGAGGAAGGAAAAAAGAAGGGAGACGGGGAGGGAAGGGAGAGAGGAGAAAAGAACAAGAGAAGAAACACGGAAAGAAAGACAATGGCTAAAGAGTAAATGACAATTTTTTAATAAATTCAGAAGAGCAAGAGAAGAGTGCAGAAAGTATCTCTTTGCAGGCCAGCCCTAGTGCAGCCCACCCATCTCTTACATAAGGCCTGCTTAACACTTAGTTCACTTCAATTCTGATTTTCAGGGCTATTAATGAGAAAGGTTCTGTCTCTGCAGCTGAGAAATACAATAAAATCTTGTTGTTAACACATATATTTGTGAATTAGCAGGAGCCACCCGGCTTTTGCATTAAGGCTCGGGGTAATTCATTCAGGTTTAAAATTTATTGAAAGACAGACACTCAACCTTTGCTCCCTACATTTCCCCATGTGACATTATTTGGTAATTTACTAGATGCGCCAACATAATACGTGTCTAGACTCTCTAGTGTTCACTCTGTGCTTGCTCCTGGCACTTACTTGCATTACAAAATAATGACAAAATATAAGTTGTGTTAAGAGTCTCGACAGAGGACATGAAGCATAATTTTCAAAGGAAGTGTGATTGGAGAAAAACGCGCCTCGTCTTTCCCTGTTGCTCCATGCCCATTCTGGCCAACCGTCGCGGTCCCCAGGAGTGATTGACAGCAAACACCTTCCCTATGTCACTCCAACTTTATTGGGTGTGTGTCTATCTTCCCTTTGTCCAGCCCCCTTCCCCCAGTGTTTTGCAGGGAACATGCCTATCATGTTTGGTCTTCCCTCTGCTCTTTTCCTATTATTAATAATTAGCTAATTACAATGGTATCAGAAGGAGGGAGTTAGGACCTTTTTTCTTGTTTTAAAAAGGCCTAAGTAGGTGCATTTAAAAATACATATAATTAATTATTTTGGTCTTTGCATTTGGATGATACATTAAAAAGGAGATGCAGTGATAAATAGTTACCATTAAGATAAAATATGTTTCTTCTAGTTTTCTCTTGCTGTATTAAATAATGTCATCATTTTAAAAAATAGATAAAGCATGTTTCTTTCCTAAAAGATTATAGAAAGTTATTCTAGTTTATTACTCACCTGAATGACACAGTGAATGAAGAAACTGAAATGAGTAAACAAAGGAAGAAAAGTGAAAGCAGACTGCTACATTATAAAACATAATCTACATTACAACAGGAGTACATTAATTTAGAAGAAAATTAGCAAGGTTCTGTTAACAGAATAATGAATAGTTTCAGAGGTTTACCATATCAGAAAGCCCTAATTGTGTTCATTAATTCCCAACCCAACATTACTCTGCGAAAACTAAATGTGAACAAAGCAATAATGTTCCTCATGTTCTCAGAAACCTTCACAAATGCTTGCAATCCATTACATTTACTTTGGAGCATCCCATCTTAATTACCATGGCGATATGATGATTACAACAGTCTCTAAAGATGAGGACATGCATTGATTTGAAATACGGTTTTCAAGGGTTGTCTGGGGAGAGGTTGAAAAGAATATATGTGACCTTATAGGTCAAGGTAGCATTCCAGAGGGGAAAAAAACAAGGTAGTGTAATTGAAGAATTTATAACATACAGTGTAGGTTTAAATCTGTTGTATCCCAAGTATGAATAAGAATCTAGGCTCTCCGAGAAGAACTAAGTTTATACAATTCAGTGGGAAAACAGAATTAGTCAATTTGGTAATTTGGAAACGTGTAGACAAGATGCCCAGATGAGTGACTGGTGTTTTCCCTTCTCAAACTGGTTGTTTTGGCAACATTGGACTCAATATTGATGTCTGTGTTCTAGGGGAAATAACTTTCTGTGTTGCAATTTTTCATTTTTAATAATATTAGTTCAAATTTCTCCAGTGCTTTTTATTCCATTAGCTCAAAGCACTTTTCAAACCACTAATGAATTACAGTTCCTGACATTCCAGAGAGGCAAAAAGCATTCCATTTGTTTTCATAGTAAAAGGCTTCACTTCTCCCAGTGCCAGCGTTAGAGAGTAGCCACAGGTTTTTTTAAACTATATTTTTATCATTTTCTTTTCCCATTTTATTTTCTGTTTTGTAAGTAATCAGAGGTGTTAAGAAGTTTAACAAGATCATTCAAAAAGGAAGAGCTCAGATCCTCAATCCTCACTAATTCTGCCTGTTTCACAGCTTTAATTATCCACGGAATATTGATCTGCTCAGAGTTTCCAGAACTCTCAGTGGAAGGCAAAGAACAAAAGAGGGATGCTCGCCCATCCGGTCTCTTATCACTAGGCATCCCCATTATACCCTCCTTATTCATCAGCCTGAAACACAAAGTACTGAAAAGAACAGGTTAGGTGACACAAGTTGTTTCCCGGAACTGAGTGAGTCACTGGCACCATCATCCATTATGCCACGAGAGAGAAAGCCACTGCCAAAGAGAACAATGTTAATTTCAGGTTCATCTAAATTCCAAGTCACTTCTTTATAGAAATCTAACCTGAGTGAGTCCTTTTGGGTTTATAAACAAACACATCAGATGAGATGAAAGCAACTGCGTGAGTCCATTTGTTTCCACTTCAAACAACCAAAAATAAGTTCTACAGTTCTCATTTCTGCAATTTTTGTTTCTAAAACTTTTCCCCAAGGGTAAAGGGTGACTTTTATCTGTTCTAGGTCTACTGTATTGACCATGTTACAATATGTAAAATAACCATGATAACCTTGCCCCTAACTTACTTACCCCAATTACTGCATGTACATCTTTAGTTTCATGTTTTCATCACTAGAAAGTTAGACACTTTGTTCTTTTTAAAGTACATCGTCTTTTTTTCTCTCTAGGCCAAATGAGTAGGAAGAGTGCTGTGTCCCAAGCGACATAATTATGGCTCCATAAGCAGTTTCGGAGGCAAGAACGGGGTAGAAGGAGGACTTGTATTCATCTCAGAGGTTACGATCATCCTGCTTTGTAGTAAGTGGAGCGGAACCAAGGGGAGAGCAAGAGCACTCAGTAGGGAAATTCAACAACTCACCAGTCTTCTGAGTCAGAACTTTGCACAGAACAGTAGAAATATATGTTAAAGTCTAAAATTATCAGACATATCCATAGTTCGAAGGTAGTTCAAACATATTCTGAAGTGAGATTTAAATCCTATGTAAATTATTCCTTAAATGATAAAAACAACACCAAAATGTACATGATGGCTCACAGTTTTCAGAGATAAAGAACAGCCTGCCTGGATGTGTAGGGCGTCTTTCAAAACACATGCTAGGAAGCAGATGAGGTGGAAAACACTTTCTAAGTTTCCACATAAACCCGTAGTTCTCCCCGACGACACCAGATGGCCTCCCACGGCCAAGTGTTCACTTAGATCTTCCCCCACAATAAAGAAAAGTGATGAAAATTCAGAAAGCTGCACCAAAAACAAACAAAACAAAAAAATCTAAACATACGTGTATTGTAAGCATTTTTAGATGAGCATATCTGCCAAATTTAAAGCTATAGAAAAGTCGAGACTACCTGTAAAGTATTTTTTTAAAAGCTCGGTGTGTTCGTTTATTATATAATTCTATCACATCATTGATATTCATAACCATTTCCTTTAGAAATAGAAAAATGGATATTACTCTTTCTATTTGACTAATGGATATCAATAAGATGCATAGAAATCAAGTTCATGGCTAGAAGTCAGTGAAAGAAAAAAAAGAATTTAGGGAAATAGAAATCACTTGGACCTTGGGAACCTAAGTAAAAATTGGATAAGATATAAAATTATAAAGTCACCATATGTCATTTTCTATCTTCTTTGTGAAATTACCTTTCAAAGAAAGATCAGGCTCAGGCCCCAAGCAAAATATGTTAAGATCCCAGAATAAAACATGCCTTATACTTTTTATTCCTATGCCCTCCTTTTGCTTTCTTTTCTTTAGATGTTAACTCTTGTGATATTTTGCTCAAGACATGGAGGACACAAGTCACTGAGATATTTCTGTTGCTGTGTAGCTCAGACTCAACATGAATAACTGAAGCAGATTAAGACCAAGGGACTAGATGAACTGCCTTGAGAAGTTTCATGCATGCTACTGAAAAAGGAAATGCACCTTCAAATAACCCACTTGGCGCACACTCCTTGCTAAAGGGAACGCCTTAGATTCCCCAGGATGTTTTCCACGTTTTTATCAGGCTGTTGAATCGATGACACTGACAATTTTCTGTCACAGACAACGGTTATAGCTTTCAGTTTGGATGATGTGTGTTATTTTAATGATGGACACATTCCCCAAAAGAAGGGGGAGGAACACATTAAATTGGTGCTCAATATGTAACTTTGGATCTTCAGCAAAGCTGGCTTTCAGTTTGCAAAGATCTTCACTTCCTGTGTCCATCTGCTTAACTTAGAGCCGAAATACCTTATTACCTCTTTGAGCACTTGTTCCCTGTATCTATATCATAGAAAGGGGACATAGAGCCAAACCAGGTGCTCCTTTGTTTTTCCTATTCTCTATGGGCAAAAAATAGTGCCTTCCCCCAAAGTCACTAAACAGAAGAGAGGGTAAGAATGGCAATGCAGGAGAGCTATCACTTTTGCAAGTTAACAACAAAAAAAGACATTTAAAAAAACTTTTTGGTGGGGCTGGGGGCCGGGTTTTAAAGTGTCTCCTTAACAATGGTTTTGCCTGTAGCCCAAAGGAAAAAAGGCCATGTGTACACCTGCATGATTTTTTTTAAAGGAACCATGAACCTGTATTTGAATTTCAGCTCTTACTGCTTACAAGTTTTATAATCCTAGAAAATTTTACTTTTCCTAAATTTTTACTTATTCTAAAATAGAGATAACACTTTATTTGGTTTTAGAGTTAAATTTGAGGTTATAGTGAGAATGTATATAATATGGTAATTAAGTGAGATTTTTGCATGTAAAACATAGTAAGTGGTGCTAAATAAATACTGTAACCCAAGGTGAATGAGGGCTCCGTCTAGACTTTCCCACATTTATGGGCAATATTAGTTTATAAGGCCACAATATCTAATTTAAGAAATAGTACTTTTCTCACCCTAGTTTCTTATAAAAATTAAAGAAAATTATCTGGTTTGCAGAGCATAAAAAAAGAACCATTTTTCAATTTCTTCATCAAGAGCTCATTTGCATGGAGCTTCAGGAAGCCTTTTCCCTCCCTTCTCCCTTCCTCCCCTCCTGCCTCTTTCCTCCCTTTCTCTTTTCTCCCTCCCTTTCTTCCCTCCTTTGTCCCTTCCAGCTTTCCTTTCTTCTTCCCCTTCTTCCCATCTCTCTTTCCCTCTTTCTTCCTTTTTTTTTTTGTACAAAAGTCCCTTTATTCACTCTCTAATTCTCTATCACCTTCTGTTTGTTCCAGAGACCCTCTCACATTCCAACAAAGCTTTCTTCCAGGTTTTGAAAGCGAAACAACACGGGAGGAAACGCATGCGTGTGATACTCAATACTGGGTCACAGGGTACCGGTACTTTTAATTTTTCTAGGCAGTGCCAGGTTGTTTTCTAACGTGGTCTTCATCGTTCTATTCCAGCAGCATATGCGAGCTCCTGTGTTTCCTGGTGCCTGCCAACCAGTATGACATTGTTCAACTTGTTCCTTTTTGCCAATCTGGTAGACATGTAATGACATCTAGGAGTTTAATTCACGTCACCCTTATTGATAAAGGGTTTGAGCTTCTTTTCCAACATTCATTGACCATTGAATTTCCTCTTTCCCAAAATGCTCACTTATGCCTTTTGGCCATTTTTCTTCAGGATTGCACTTCTCTGTTTGTTCCTGGCAGTTCTGTGTGGCAGGCATCTTCCCCCACTCTGTGACTTGCCTTTTGCTCTGTTATGATACCTTTTTCCATGAAGACGAGTTCTAACTTTAGTGGTCATTTTATTAATCATTTCTGTTGTGGTTGCCGCTTCTCACCTCTTTTAAAAGAAATGCTACCCTATCCTGATTTTGTCAGTTCAGTGCTCCTGCCCCTCGGTTTTCCACGGAGATCGAGTTTACCAGGCACCTGAAAGCTGCTGACTCAGGCCTGGTTCAGCAATGCCAAACCATACTTAGAACAGTACTCCCTTAAATGGAAGGTGCTTCACTGGCAGAAATAATATCTTATCCTTTTATAGGTATGATGGCATTGTCAAATGCTCTCGTAGCTTGTGGACCTACAGATTTGCTGGCTTCAAGCAAAACCCTTCACACAAAATCACCAAGAAAAAATACACTGCTACTGATAGCTTGATCTGAGAGGAAATACTACAGAAATATTGGCTCCTTACTAGATAAAATGGTAAGACACAGAAGAAAGGGTAGGATCATTCAAGTATCATACAGTGGACTTCATTTTTATTCAGGAAGTAAGAAATTCTATGCTGTTAAAGAAGTTAAAAAACAGTTGGTACCATCCCAGCTCTAAAGAGCTTGAAAATATTAAAAAAGGGTAAGGCAACAAACTCTCTAGGACATGGTTACAGGCTCGTGATGAGATTCAGCATCTTTCTGCCTGGTCTACATCCCCACAGAAGCATAGTATTCTTTATTCTATGGCTTTCAGTTTTAATAAACACAGTGAAGACCTTCTACTTAAAAGAACCCCTCCACCTGCTAACTGATGTGCATGTCCCACGGTCCACTTCCAAGCACACCATCCTGGCACCGTGATTAATGTTTATCCCTGGACTCGAAATGCCCGTTCAGACTGCGGAGGCTTATGGGCACAAATCAGGAAAATACAGCCACAAATCATTCTCCCTCAATAAAAAGGTCAACTTGTATTAAATTAGTTCATTTACAGAACTCATTGAAATTAGCAGCATGTTCTTAAATTGCTTCTTGATTGAGGGCATTTGCCTCATTAATTCTAAACAACCTGAGAAGACTATTAAAGTCTCAGAGAGAAAAAATGACCAAAGGACAAGATGCACAACACATGTTACTTCAGGGGTAAATGCTAAGTCCCGGGAAATGTACACGCAGAGAGAGAAATCCAAGATGAAGAAGTTTAATTTCCACATTCCACCATGGAAATCTTCCACACTGAAAGTCCTCATTTTTTTTTCTTTTCATTTATTTGCATTTTCATTTTTCCAGCCAAAAAGAACTAAAACACTAACCCAGTCATATAATTCAACATTTCCATGGTTCCCTTTGCCCTCAAATAAAGTCATGATCTAGCTCAGCTCTAGTTTCCCCTCTGGCTGCCCAGCTAGTCTCCACTGCCAGACCCTTTTTGTTCCCTGAGTTTGCCAGGCTCTGGCTCACATTTGGGGCTTTTTATATGCTTTAACCTCTGCTTCTTTAGCCTAGGCTTATTTCTGCTCATCTTTCAGGACTCAACTCAAGTGTCCTTTTCTCTGAACAGCCTTCTTTGAAGCCAACAAGCCTGCCCTGGGTGCCCTTTCCTGCAGTAGCCCTCACCGTAATACTTGTCACACTATCATGACTGCCTTTTAGTCTCTGTTGTAAGTTTTGTAAGACAGAGGCTACCTTATACCCCATTTTGTTCCTGGCCCAATTGCCTGGGCCTTGGTGGCAGCTCAATAAATAGTTGAGGGAATGAATAAATTAATAAATTGATTAGCTCAGCACTTACTGAGCCCTTTTTCTATACAAAGCTGTATTCTTATGGAAGATATGTGATGTCTCTGTACTGAGACCTATCCTCAATGAGCATTCAGTATTGTACTGTAGAGGAGTCATGCATACAAGGTAACAAAAACTTCTAAAAATGAGCATTCTGATGTCCAGCCGGAGTGGCTCAGTTGGTTAAGGGTTGTACTGTGCACTGAAAGGTTGCCTGTTCCATCCCCGGTCAGGGCACATATGGAAAGCAACTGATCAGTGATTCTCTCTCACATCAATGCTTCTCTCTCTCTCCCTTCCTTTCTCTAAGCATGTTCTCAGGTGAGGATTTAAAAAAAAAGATTTTAAAAATGGAAGTTCTGAGGAGGAGCAATTATTTGGGAGACATCAAGGAATCCTTGTGGTATGGGAGTAGGTGGGTAATATGAAAACCAACTGATGCTATATAGGATTTGCATAAGAAAAAAGGAGACAGGGGAAGTCATTCCGATTACAGAGAAGGAACAATATGAACAAAGAGCCAAAGGAAGAACATTATCCATACATTCTTTCATTCACTCACTATTAATCAGTCATTAAAAAAGATTCAGTACCTCCCTAGTGTGGTGAGACACTGTGCTTGGCACTAGATTTTCAGTAATGAGTTAAACAAATCCAGTCCTGTTCTGTAACACTTATTAAGAGGAAAGAAAATCATTACACAACTAATTATATCATTATTTTCTACCTGTAATTTTAAAGGTACTCTATATGATAGGTAAGAGGCATGTCATACCCTATCAGGAGAGTGGGATTGAGGAAAGGCATCTATATAATGGACAGAATGTGAGCATCCTGATAGCAGGGATCTAGAAGATAAAGTTAAGATAGAAATCAAAGAGCAAGTAACCAATAGCCTAATGTCCCACAAAAAGCCAAAGGGGGTGGTCTCTGGAGAACATGGAACAGGGGTGACCTTAGATTAAAACAAAACAGAGCACTGAAAGCAGGAGAAGCTGGGCCTGGGTGTCAGGTTTAGAACTGCAGTTAGTGATCAGTAGAGGGTGCACCTGTGGTTCTATTTCGTGAACCTCAAGACAAAATAATTTCCTGATGCTGAAAAAGAAAGTTAGAGAGGGAATGTTGTACGAGGTTTGAAGAACATGAAAATGGGCATTTGTGGAAAGAAAATGACAATTCTGTTTGACTTAGGGTTTGAGTTGTGGGAAATTAAATTGGGAGTAGAAATTGGGGCCAAATTGTAGGGGGCATTGGTTATACAATTTAGCACTCCTGCTCTTCAGCTTCTGGCGGCCTTATTGGAGAAGTGGGAAAGGAACCTGTAGCTAAATGCTACTTAAACACACACACACACACACACACACCCCACTTAAATAAAGGAGACTTTTCAACACCTCTATCCTTCTTGGCTATACTTGGCTGTACTCTCGCCTTTTATTCTGCGCTACTTCTGAACTGATGAGGAAAAAACTCTTGGAAGAAGGAAAACACAGCACTTCTTGCTGAAAAAGTATGTAGACCACCTCATAATCTCTGCATCGTCAGTGGACAGACATGGCCCTTATCAATGGTATGGCATAGGTTATCAGATGACACCATCACAACGGGTAGTGGGAAGGAATCTAGAGACCATTTCATCTGTGTACCTTGGATCCCTGTCCACAAAGCTCTGCTGGGAAGGGAACACCCACCACAGTGTGAGACACAAGGCCAAGGTTCTAGCACAGCTTCTATATGACGCTCAGAAAAATTACTTAACTCCTGTCTTCTTCATTTATATAAATAAATCCTTCGATTTGTCCAATTATTGAATATTTTAAATTGCAAATATTGCTAAATCGCTATTTCCATTCCCAGAGCAACCTCCAATGGGTCATGTTTTAACCATGCCTTTCCACACTATAGAGGTCAAAGAATTTTAGTTGGCCATCTTAGAGCAACCTGTCAATTCTTCTAATCAATTTAGGGTCCTTCTCTGGATCCTGTCAAGACAGGATAGCTACTTTGAAACATAACCAGGTATAGCATCTGATACCAGAAGGGCTAATGCTGTTGGAGAGAAGGGTAGGATTATATTTTCTATTTTCATTCTAATCTGCCTCAGCGATGCCTCAGATGGTATGTGGTTGCCTTTCAGTTTACAGAATAGCTGTAAACTAGTGTCTTTGGGGGCCGATCTTTAATGTCTTATTCTGGCCTATTCACTGCCATTATTTAACATTTCTCCCCCTGGGGATATTCCCTTGAACACACCCACACTGGAAATACAGATAGATAACCCATCATCTTCTCTACCAGACTTTGGGACATTATCTGCATGTTTCTATCCCGAAATGCAAAGAAATATAGTAAAAGGAAAGCACAGGCATGATCTTATCAGCTCCTGAGCTCAGCCAAGACCCCAGCTGACACCAACTTTGGAGGGAATCATGAAGAGGAAGAGCGTAATTATAGAACAGATGCCTGTTTGTTTGCATATGTAAGTATGTTCAAGATCATTACCAATCTCTGAGACTACACACAGGCACACACATTCCATAGACTGAGATATGAAAGCACATCCTAGGCAACATTTGAATAAGTTGGTGTCCCACCACTCTTTTCTGTTTACTGACCCCCCGCAAAGGAACTACTTGCAATGGAACCATCTTGAACTTTTTTTTTTCTCATATCTAGAGATCCTTTTATGTCAAACTACATACCGTCAACCCTAGAGGAGACAGACTTCCTGTAAAACTGCCTGTGCTCGGGTTGCTATTAATTTAGCCCCAAATTTCAATTTCAGACAGCCTGAGGCTGGCCTGCCTAGTTACCAGGGCTCTCATCATCCAAAAGTCCTCTGTACCCCCTCTAACCTCTGACTCCCGCATTACCCTCTCTGGCATAAATATGGGCCTTGGGTAAATGAGTTTGAGAGAAAATGGAACAAAGCAATGCGTGATACAGCATGGAGAGGGCTCTCCACTCTGCCACCCAACATGGTGACACCGGCCAGTGTAATGTGAGTTCTGCGATAATCAGTAGAAATGCTCTTTACGGCTGCATAATTTCTAGCACATCTTTTAAAAAAAAAAATCTCCACGTGACACTGTGTTCCAAGGTTACTTTTTTTTAAAATGAGCTGGAATATGTGCAATATTAATCCTGACATATGAAAATGGAACCACGGCTGATAGGAAAGCCCAGTGTGGTTCTCAAACCTTATTTTTATTATTTTTTAACTCTTAGTTTTTATATGCATAGTATGTGGTCTGGACACATAAAGGATGCCAGACTCCAATATTACAAATTCAAAATGATCTGGCCAATTGAGTGAGTTACATTTTATGGTTTCATCACAGCAGATTTTTATGCATCCACTGACTGAGTCTAAAAATCCCTTTCTTTTAGAGAACCAGATATTTTTGCTGCCCCATAATTTCCACATTTCTCTTTGCAAATAAATAGGAATATATTTTTAAAAAGATATGAGAGCTCCATCTACAGCTACATTTTCTTCTTTTCATGACCCAAGCATGATATTCAGCTAAACTGCTGATTGCCAAAGACAATTGAAAGAAAACACTGAAAAAAAGAAACTATAAAGTACTTCTTGGATTTACATACCTAAGTCCTGGAGATGTGTCACTTAGGCATGCTGCTTCTGGCTATATGTCCAAGAGCAGAACAAGTAATACATACATACAGGGTGAGCAAAAGTAGGTTTGCAGTGGTTTGTATGGAAAATACAGTCCTTAATAAATAACAATACCAGAATAAACTGTGTTTCATGCACTCATAACTCTAACCCTACTTTTGTCCACCCCCGTATTTATTATCTCCTCTAAGGGAACTAATGGTAGACGCTGCTGGGCTGATCATTAGCTCATCAGTGGCGATGGGACTGTCTTCACACTCTGGATGCCCATCCTCCTGCTTGTGGTCTCTGGAGCACATGGCAGTTGCTAAACCCCTGTAACAAGGGAGTCAAAGCAGGAAATAGGAATGTGGGGGAAAATTCATTCCTAGGGAGGGTCTATCTATTCATCCTGGAAGTGAAGCCCCCCTACTCCCACACCTCACTTTATGTCTTGTTGGCCAGGATGGAGGCTTGAGCCCACACTTAGGGTGATTCCTGGCACAAGGGATGGCTGGGCTAGCCGTGGCTGACTTTCAGCAAGCCTAGTTCATCCCCTGGGTCTAGGACCAAGGCTGACTTCTACTGGAACAGAGGGTCTCCTCCTACCTCAACATCAGGGGTCTTTTCCCAGCTAATAAGAGAAGGTGGCTCCTGGGTAAGCGATTAATCGTGTGAGCCATACAGAACGGACACTGCTTTCAGCCACTTGGATTGTTAGGAAGGTCTTTCTTCCATCCACAGCAGTTTGCCTCGATATGCCCTTGCCCGTCCACTTCAGCTCACAGTCCACTCCTGGCAGACCTGGGGGCTTCGGAAACCGGGATCGTCATCTCAACCCAGCACACTCCAGCGGTGAGACTATGCCACACGCCAACTTCTCACGACGTGTGGGAACACTCTCCAAAGCAGCGCTGAGAGAGCACCCAGGCAGCGATGCTGATGTCCATCTAAACTTCACAGTCTATAAAGCTTTTCATCAGCTTTACTCTACTTTACCATTAAAAGAGTGAAATTGCTATTTAGACAAGACCTAGAGGAAACTCACGAGATGAAATCGGCTTCCTTGTCCAAGGTTACGTAGCTATTTGGTTACAGAAGAAGAGCTTAACCAGAGATCGTCTGACCCAAATCCAAGGCCCTTTCCTGTGCTGCTCCGAGGCTGCTCTGCCTGTGACTAGAGCCACCGCAGCAGCTGCATCTTCCCTGTCACTCGAGCCGCTGCTCCCACCACAATGCTCATTGCACACACACAATCTCTTTACAGAATACTTTCAATCATCTTTTAAGATAGTTATAATCAGCTTCATTTTTTAGACCAAGGCCATGGGGTGCAGTTAGAGCTAAATTCACTTGACCAAAGGCAGAGTAAGTGTCAGCAGGGGGATTAAGCCCCAAGCCCATATCACTCCAAGTGCAACACTCCTTCCAACACATGGCTTCTCCATCACTTTTTGCCCCAGATGAAGGGGGAAGGGGGAAAAAGGAAATGAGATCAGACGTACTACTTTTCTCTCATAACATTAATGTAAATTCTCAACAACCAGCTGATCCAATTTTCTTATCTAGAGATGAAGAGATTGGACAAATGGTTATTGGGGAGTTCAAAGCACAGGGTGACCTTATGACTTATTGTACTAATTGGAATACTTCTGAAAGGGGAAGAAGGTCCTTATGAAAACTGTATCAGGATAACAGGTGGAAACAAGGATTGTCCCAGGAACATATGGCTGCCTGAACTATAAACTCTAAAAATAAGAGCTTGCAGCCCAGTCGGGCGTGGCTCAGTGGCTGAGCGTTGACCTAGGATCCAGGAGATCGGGGTTCGATTCCCGGTCAGGGCACATGCCTGGGTTGCGGGCTGCAGCCATCAATGACTCTCTCATCATTGATGTTTCTATCTCTCTCTCTCTCTCCCTCTCCCTTCCTCTCTCTGAAATCAATAAAGATATATTTAAAAAAAAAAAAAAAAAAAAAGAGCTTACAGAAAACAAAACCTAAGGGGAACAAAATCAAGGGACATCCAATTTAAGGTTCTGACATCAACACTCACTTTCTATGATCCAGTTCTATCTCTAAACAACTATCTCCCACTCCTGCTCCATGGACAAGGTGCATCTGAATTGCCTTTACAAAGTATAACTCCCCTTATAAGATTTAACTCAGAGATCTGCTGGCTGTTTTGTTCCAGCAGATCTTGTTTATCTGCCTTTCTGGCCACCCCAGCCTCATTCTCAAGGCCAAGATTTTAGGGGTGGGGAGGTTCCAGGAGAACCACATGATGAAAAGAGCTCTGTCCATTCAAATTTTGGGGAGCAATGCACCATGGGTCCAGAAGAGATTGTAAGAAATCTGTTTGTGCTGGCTTTCCTTCAGCACCCTCTAGGGAAAACTTTCTGGGAAGAAAATTGGCACTTCAGCCTGACAGGATAGTGGGAAGATCTTTGTTCTACTTACGGACTGTGTTGAACTATTTGGAGGCTTTAAGGAAATCCTCCTGAAAGGGAGCTGGCCAGGAGTCCCTATCAGTCAATGCAGGTGTGATTTGAGAAAGTCGATAAAACTTGGTGTTTTTGTTTTCTTTTGATTTTTGTTTCTGTGTCTCACTGACTGTGTAAGTGAAGTCAAAGCTTTGGGCTATCTGGTTGCTGGGGAAATGGGGAGAGGTGAAAGGGAATGCTATTCCACTTAGTCTGCCCTCGTGGGAACGTTGAAGGAAATCAAAATAGTGGTCTGTAGCCACATGTATGTTACATAATGACAGTGCAATATTATTGTCTATATATCACTATATCAGTGATCATATTGCAATTGATTAATATAGCAAAGTAACATATTGTATACCTTAAACTTTCACAGTGTTACACATCAAATTTATTCAATAATTAATAATAATAATAATAATAATAAGTAGTGGTACTGAGGCAACTCTGAGTTAGACCATCCAGGATGGAAGTTGTTGGTTGAGGAGGGACGCATGCCAAAAGCAGAGCGATGACTGATCTCTTTGGTCATGTTCGCTCTTTGTACGACTGCAGTGGCATCTTGTATTCATGCCAGCTCTGACTACAGAGATGGGATGTGTTGATTGGGACAGTCTGTGCCCTTCGGTTGTCCGGCAGGGATGGAAAAACACACTCGCAGCTCTGACCAAGCCACCCGATGCTGCACATGCTGGCTTCCTGCTACTCAGCCTCTGATTGATGAGAGAAGGTGGTTGGAGGGGAGAGGGAGGTGAAGCGGAGTGCTTCAGGTGCTCCAAATTAGGGATAATTCAGCATATTAGCCTAATGAAGTCAAAAAGTTAATTTGTAGCTGCCAGCTGTTGAAAGGAATGTTGCAAGCTCCACAGCCCCACACAGCCCAGTGGGGGAAATGCTAGGCAGAGGGAGACGGGCAGAGGACTTTGAATATACACAATCAGCGGTGTCTGCTGAGGAAAGCTTGGCAGTGGCCAGGTGGCCTCATGGAAGAAGAGATAATGGAAATAATGATGGTAGGTGTCCAGAGCTCCAGTGGGGAGAGAAAGGAATGTTCCTGTGTTCTGGCACTGGACCTAATCCCTGGCTTACAGCAGGCTCTTGTCGGCTGGTGCCAGGCTTGGAGGCCCCTGTTACCACAGGGATAACACAGTTAGTGTCATTTCTTGGTTTCCAGCCTCCCCTGGCAATTTATACGCAGCTGCCCCATCCTCCCAGCTTTTTTTTGATTTACCGACTAGATGGTTTTCTAAAGCTGGCTCACTCGCTGCACTGACTCGGGAAGCGTGCATTCTAAGACAAAAGCAAACTTCCAGCTGTCATGCAGGATGGGACGTGGGTTCTCTCCTAGCTCGGTGTTAGGTCCAGGTTACTATGAGCTCTTTGACTTACCATCGCTCATCCACATGTAAATCTTACTGGACGTCAGGGTGGCCTCCAACTTAGGGCAATTATCCACCTACCTGTTGAGCCTAGAAAAATGCAAGTAAGCACATCATGCTTCAAAATGTGGACAGGTGTGCCCTGGCCACTTTGGCTCAATGGTTAGAGAGTCAGCCCGAGGACCAAAGGATCACAGGTTTGATTCCCGGTCAAAGGCATGTACCAGGACATATACCTGGGTTTGCAGGTTGAATCCCCGGCCCCAGTAGATGTGTCTCTCTTACATGAATGTTTCTCTCTATCCCTCCCTTCCTACATTCACTATCTCTAAAAAAAAAAAAAAAAATCAATGGGAAAAATACCCTCAGGCGAAGATTAACTGGAAAAAAAAGTGCAGGTGAAAAAATAAAAAGGTTTGCTCTATTTGTACATCTATAGAACAACCCCTCCATAGCCTTTAGGAGACATTAGTAATGTAGCACACCTCATCCTGTAGTGCATTCATGTGTCCACGTGCGTTGCTTTCCTATATCCTACCATTCTCCTCCATGGACTTCTCAGAGCCTGGAAGGAAAAAGAAAAAATCAGTCTGAATAAATATCTACAGAATGAATTAAATTAAAGCTACTCTTTCAATGGATGCCACCACAATCAACCCTGGTCCTTATTTTTACTGCCATCAGATATGAAAAGCTGCTCACAGCATGTGTTTGAACATTAATCATCCGCAAAAGTTTTTTAATTGCCTTGTGCTCTCCTCTGTCCTGAACACTGCTCCTTGAGAGCGTGGCAACTAATTCAAATGCATATTTAACTGGCCTGCTTTCTCTGGACGGAGTTTGGGTCTTAATCTCAGGAAAGGAACATGCTTCCATTAGATCCCAGACTGGTCATATGCAAAAAGATTATCCCATTGCTTGTTGGGAAGTTATGTGATGTTGTGGTTGTAAAATTGGGTCTTAATATCTGGCTGGTGATTAGGTCTGTAATCACCGGCTCAGTGTAGTGATTTAGGAACTCAGTAAGCGAACTGTTGAGGCTTTTCCCCTGGGGCTAGAGCCTCCCTCAGCTGCACTGCTGATGCTGGCAGCTAAGGGCTCCAAAATTCTTAGATCTGGCCAGGCTCCTGGCATGTCTCAATTCATTAAGTCCCCATCACAAGACCGCAGTGTTGATTTTCTCATGTACGCAGCGAGGATGATCATCTTTTACACAGAAGGGAAATGAGGTTTAGAAAGGTTAAGTAAATAGCCCAAGTCTGCATAACTTGTAGGCTGTGAAGGTGTCATTTGAGTCCAGAACCATGTAGATTTAAAAGCTCGTTAAATCTGTTTTTCAGTCTGGGGCTCAGGACTCCTATTCCCTCAGGCCAGATTGTTAAGAAAATTTGTTAATTTTGTGTTTAGTTGTAGTGATCATCCTCATGAGAAACATGAGCACTTTTCTCACCACTTGGACCATCTTCTCAGCAAACGTAACCATGTAAATAACCATGTAAATTGAAAGCGTGGATTTGTGTTTATGAGTATTTTTCTTCCAAGTGATAACAAGATAATATCAGGGAACACCTTACAAATCCCTATTTTACTTGGATATAAGTAGTAAAAAGGAGGAAGAAATTAGAGCCATCCCAAGCCCTGCAACCTCATACAACTAAAGCTGTAACCAAAGCTGCCCAACCACAGGCAGTTTGCCAGCCAACGCCCTGCAAAGATGCCCATTTTTATATATCAGCACAGTAAGAGAAAGGTGGTAGCAAAAATGCAATGGTGACCATTTCTACTCTTAATCCTGGTGAAAATTGACCATTTGAAAGCACACTTCCATAATGCTGCAATGCTGAGACTATTAGTAGCTTTAATTGAATTACACAACTTTACAGAATAAAACTTCATTAAAATTGGCAATTATGAATTGATTGGTGGCAGTTTTGATTAAGTAATGTGGTCTCATTAACTCGAACTAGCCAACAATGCCTTAAAGGTATTAATACTAATTTGTAAAACACAATTACAAATTAACATTTTTCTGTATTATTGAATTA
Organism: Miniopterus schreibersii; assembly: GCF_964146895.1. Classification (NCBI taxonomy): domain Eukaryota; kingdom Metazoa; phylum Chordata; class Mammalia; order Chiroptera; family Miniopteridae; genus Miniopterus; species Miniopterus schreibersii. The sequence goes on along the minus strand of NC_138102.1, from coordinate 18,659,153 downwards.
AAACTACTGAAATTAAATATAGGCCCAAACTTAAGGGTATATTGTTCGATCATTAAACCAAACAGTAATTTTGTTTCATCAAAATAGTGCCATGTGTTATATTAATGTTATTAATTTAAATTTATTGATTTTACAGTGTAGTTTTTATATTTAATTTATAAACTTGCTTTGTTTTTACATGAGAGCTATTAACATAAGAAACATCAAGTTATATGTTAGTATATATCAAGTAATATTTTAACAAAATAACTGAAGTAATTAATCAGGGTTTACAATAATTTTATTTTTACTTTAAAAGAATCCAAAATACTCAAGTATGAGTGAGATTGTACTGCTTCCTTTAAGAAAAGACAATCCCTAGAATCTCAACTTGAAAATGAAACGAACTGGAGAAAGTCATGGATAAAATATTATATAGTAGATTAATAGCCTGGTTATTTATAGATTCAATGATAAAAATAGCATTTATCATGCTATTCTTTTTTTGTATAAAAAAACAAACTACACACACATGCACACACACACATACAGGTTCCTAAAGACATGCATATGGATGGTCATCAACATGCCGATGGTAGTATCTCAGGTGGAGAGATTTTAATATCTTTAATTTTTCTTTTCACATTATATGTACTGTTTATTTATTTTTCAAGGAGCATAATTGCTCCTTGAAAACACATCGAGGGGAATCCAATTTTATTGTGGAAAAATTAAGCCACAAAGTGGAATGCAAAATTAGTCCCTATGTTACGTTTATAATTTTAAGATTGTATCTGCAAATGAACGATGATCAGAAAGGAACATCGGATATTAAGATCAATATCAAAAGGCTTCGGCAGTGAGAATAGTATTTGATTTTGTTAAATTCAGGTTTCTGTTCATTTTTCTGTGCAGTTATAAGAACAAACACTTCAAGGGCTATTAGAGGAAGAAAGCACTAACAAAGGGAGGGGGGAAGGAAAGGAATGATGGAACAATGAAGCAGAAACTGGATTCCAGACCAGATTTCCCATCTCTAAGTCCAGAGTACTCTCCACAAATAGCTGATATTCATTCAATAAGCCTGTGTTGAATACGTACGCTGTTGCAGGTGTCAAGAGACCAAAATCCCTGCCCTCGTGGAGCTTAATTGTAGTGGAGAGGGAAATAACAAGCAAATAAGTAAGTTATATAGTAAGTTTTATAGAAAATAAGATATAGCTGGGAAAGTTGACTGGGGAATGAAGGAAGAGTACATAAAGTTGTCAATGAGGCCTTGCTGGCTTCCGAGCAAAGGTGAGGGAGCAAGCCGAGGGGTAGGGAGGAAGCTCTGTGGATATTTGGGAGGACATTTCTGGCAGAAGAGGCAGACAGTACAAGGCCCCAAGACAGGAGTAAGCCTGCTGTGTTCCAGTGTCAATGAGAAAGCCAAGGAGTGAGGGGAGAGGAGGGAGAAATAAAGTGGTTGAGTATTGACCCATCCACCTGGAGGTCACAGTTCAATTCCGGGGCAGGGCACATGCCCAGGTTGTGAGCTCGATCCCCAGTAGGGGGCATGCAGGAGGCCGCTGATCTATGATTCTCTCTCATCATTGATGTTTCTCTCTGTCTCCCTCTCCCTTCCTCTCTTTGAAATCAATTTTTAAAAGTTTTTTTTTAAAAAAAGAAAGAAAGTGAGACTTAATGGGTAATAGAGGACAAGTGGGACAGAGCCTTCCAGACCACTGTGAGGACTTTGCTGCGTACTCAGTGAGAAACAGGGAGCCACTGGAGTCTGGAGCAGATAAGTGACATGACCTGCTTCTACCAGCCTTAGCAGAATCATTTTAGATACTGTGTTAAAAATAGACTGGGGGTGGGGGGAGGAATAGGGCTATTGCTCTAATCTACATGTATCAGTCAGGATCCCAGAGGAAACAGTGACACACACTAAAGTGGGTAATTTGAAGAACAGTTTAGTGAAGGGACTGTGACAAAACCATGGGCAGATGTCAGGAAGCCAAGAGGAATAGAAACCTTTACTGCTACCACCCCTTGGCCTGAAGAGGTAGGGGAGAAAATTGGCATTAGAACCAGAGACAGAGAGTGCTACGCGCATAACGGGCTGCTTGATGGGAGCTGAGCCTTTGCTAGAGGGATGTAGCCAGGCTGAGTGACTGCGGGTATCTGTGGATACATCTGCCAACCTTCTCACCTCCCTCCCTCTCCTTCATTGTTAATATTTCCCCATTGACAAAACCAATGAATCTGCAAGGGCAAGGGAGGTCCTTGATATAGTCCAAGTGTTGGCCCACTGTGGCCCACAGGCCAAATCTGGCCTCTCGGCCTGTTTATGTAAAGAAAGTTTTACTGGAACACAGTCACTCATTTTCTTACTATCTACCCACCATAATAGTAGCACTGAGCAGTTGCAATGGAGAACACAGGCCTGCAAAGCCATAAATATTTACTATGTAGCCCTTTACAGGAAAGGTTTGTTGACCCTTAATTGCCCACACCAGATTGCCTCCGGGGCAGAAGACAGACAGCTTGGTAGATAGTGGATCAGGAGGGGTGAGGGGCAAATGGCAGCATCTAGTGCCTCAGGCATGAGGTACTGATGGCTAGATGTGTTTTATTTCCCAGTATATGGTCCATCTTGGTAAATGTTTCTGGAGCATCTGGAAAGCATGTGCCCTATCCTGTTGTTTGGCCAAGTATCCTATAAATGTCCACTGTGTCAACTTTGTTGTTAGCAGAGGAGAAGTGAGAAGTGACTAGATTCTAGAATTATTTTGAAGTTAGATTCCCGCCCCCCTCCCTGCCCACACACACACCCTCCCAAAGGACTACAAATGAGTGAGATTGGTAGTTTGAGAGAAAGTATGGAGTCATGGACACCTCCAAGGATTTTGGCCTGAGGAGTGGAAAGGTGGACTGTATGAGGAGGAAGGTTGGGGATCAAATACTCAGTCGGGGATATCTTAAATTGTAGAAACCTGCTAGACATCCCAGAGGTGTCTAGTAGACAGTTCTATGTACAAGTCTGGAGTTCAGGGGAGAGACCTGTTTTACAGATATAAAGTAGGGAGTCATCAGCATATAGATGATATTTGAAGTTCTGAGATGACATGAGTGAAAACAAAGGAGACAAGAGGTCTAAATACTGTGTGCTGGGCCACTTAAGTGCTTCATGTGTAATCCTCACAATAATCTCATGATATAACTAAATGATTATCCCAACTTCATGGATAAGAAAACTAATGCTCAGAGGTCGACCTAGTCAAGAGTCACACTGCCATGAGTACTCAGGTGAGGATTTCAACTTCTCTCTGAATTTCAGAACCTATCTTTTTAATATTCTAATACCAGCCTTCCCATGCTGCTTTCCTGGAAGGTTCTCTGTGTCACAGCCTCAGGCAGGACCCTTATCCCCTAGGTTCTTCCTGAGTCTCTTGTGTGTTCTGCTCTAGTATGAACTCACCTTTTGTGAGTCTCTTTGGGCTGTTGCCTAAAGAACTGACAGAGTGAAAAGAAGCAAAATTAACTAGAAGAAACAAGGAGAGCAGGAGAAAAATAGGAAACATACTTGGCTAATGTAGGATGTCATCTGACTTATAGCAATCATGCTAATTTTTATAATGTGACTGTTAAAACATCTGTGAAGAATAGTTCCAAATGTGTTTGCATGGTCCCTGAGTGGATGGGTGGATAGTTTCTCAACCTATTTCAAAGGCAAAATCAATTTGCATGTAAATGCATATATATGTGTGTATACATATTTATGTATATCTATATACAAACATACACACGCAAATATATATGTTGATTTCCCATCCCAAAAGTACCTGCAAGATAATGATAATCCTCTGTTATATAGCAATATGCAGAGTTTTTGTGGTTGAATTGGTAAGTTTTTTAACTTGTGATGTTAGAATCAATTTTAACACTGAACTCTTTGGAATTTTTTATATTATTTAAGCTAAAAGTATGAGAGACATCACCCCCCCATGACACCAGGCAGTGCAACCAAGTATCTAACATTAATGAGATGACAAATCAAGAAAACCGAAGGCTGTCTGTTCAAAAGCAGACTAATTCCTAGTCTGACTGAAAGTAATGCCAGTGTGATGAAAATGAGGTATCACAACACGACTTGCAGTCAGCTACTCACGAAGCCACGGTAGGGCTCAGGACCTAACTTCAAACTACTGCGGAGGTGCTCGTAAAGACATCTATGGCAGTCATTCTACATTCATCAATTCTGATGAACTTCTCCATTTAACTTCTTATTAACAAAATGTTTAAATATAGTTATTTTTAATGGCATACCCATAAAAAAATAAAAAACAAGCATGAAGCTCAAAAATGTACGTTCAAATTATCCTTTGTCATGCTAAAAATAAAATTATATGATTGCTTATACTGGTCATCCAATTTATATACAAGGTTTCTAATTCATAATATATATAATAATATATATATAATATATAATTCATATATTCATTATACATATGGTTTGATAACAGTTCTGGAAAAATGGAACCCTGGCCCCCTAGCCAGAGTAAATAAATTAAAGGTTAGTCTCACACTATTCGAGTTTCTACGGGAAACCCGTGTTGACTTAGAGCCCCTCTGCCAGGAATGTAAACTGCCCTGTGTGTAGGGCCCCCTCTCACGTTGCTTTACACCAGCGTTCTCTCAATCAGCACAGGCCTGTTGCAATAAAAAACAGTCAGCCAAACCCTGCCTCTTCTACTGCAAAGATGCGTGAAGACTTCCTCCTCCCGATCATCAATTCACACTCACCAGGCCTGTAAACCGGCGTCCCGCCTCCGGGTCCTGGAGCCCAGGAAGGAGAGAGGGCGGTGCGCTCACCTGTGCGCCCACCTGTGCGCCCACCTGTGCGCCCACCTGTGCCCCGCCAGCCCGGTCGCGTGGGCAGAAGTCAGCAGAAGTGCTCCGGGTCCAGCTGCTTGGGCCCGTGCTGAAAAATGTTGAATAATCAAATTGCCCATTTCTGCTCAATTGCTCTAATTTATTATCCCAGGCTTTCTGAATGCTAATGAAAACTACCTATCATGTCCCTCTTCTTTATGATCTTATTCAAATCTCCCTGTTTCTTAGCCCCGAGACGGCGAGTAGACAGTGGGACAGCTGTCCTCCTGCCTCTGGTGTGGTTCCTACACGGGTCCTGTCTCTGCTAAACGGCCGGATGATTTAGGCCACATGAGCAGTCTTGGAGTGATATTTTTATACCGGTGACAGGATTGTATAACTTGGAGAAAGGCCATTAGCCCTGCAAAGGAATAAGCAGGAGGAGGGGAGCGGGTGAAAAACCGGCGAGTAAATCTTTGGATTTGGTCTTCATAATAAAATGCCCTTCACGCTTAGATTTAATGAGCTGGTTGTCTCCCCCAAAGGGAAGGGAGAGTCTGTCGTGGAAGCTCCCCAGCTTTCCTCAAGATGTAGCCAGTTACACAAGGGAGATGCAGTAGACAACACGTGGCTGGTCCTGACTGGTGGGGGGGGGGGCAAAAAGCAGCCCCCCGGGGGGGGGGGGGGGCAGGACAATTAGCAGTCTTCAGATCTCCAGGATGGTGACTTGAAAAGGAGGCCAGGAGGTCATGTGTGTGACCCAAACTGGATAGAAAGCGAATGAATTGTTAGCTAGTTAGCCTTTTAGCGTATCTGTCAGTTCTTTGTATCCGCTTCATTGAAATGGAAATAACGCTATTTTGCTAGCACCATATGGGGGGAACTATTTGACAGAGGCCTGAAGCCATGTTGCCTGATTGGGGAAAGGGGGAGGCAATAGTCTCCATTTTAATATTTTACTTTAATATTAACTATGAAAACCAGAGAAAAAGTATCACTACCATTTTCCATTCGAGGAGTACATGCATCTAGTTTCCTCTTGAAAATGATTCATTTGTAAAAGGAAAAATAATATATTTGATATTTATGTGCACATATTAATAACCATTTCTCAAATTTCTGGTTTTTAGTTGTAGAGCAAATGTCCGCTTTTGTTGTAGTTAAGGTTCATATATAAAGCTGTTGCTTTAATTTTAAGTGATTATATATAATGTGTGTGTAAGTAAATACATAAAATTCCTTAGTGCCCACTCAATTTACCAGCTTATGGGTCCTGAGTCAGATTCCTGTAGTCACCAGACCCTACATCTATAATATTGATAACCTCCTTCTACTGGACAGCAGGAGCTCATTGTATTTCTCCAGGTGTTCAATGAGAGTTGTAAACAGGACATGGGACATTTGTTTTACACTTATTTGGGCCCTGCGTGACCCCTCTGCTTTTGTTGCTAGCCCAGCATGTTCTCGTGCTTGCTCACCTGTACCTGCTTAAAACTGGTAGTGCCAATCTTCTTACCTCCACCCCCACCCACCCCCACACACACCCCTATTCACAGACCTCTGGGCCTCTGTGCTTACCTCTTTAGCGTTTGGAATTCTTACCTCATCTCTCCACATGTCTGATGTTCATCTGTCTCTGGTTTGTAAGGAAATTCCTTCTTCTTTTCTAGCATCATCATTTTTACTGAGGAGGTGGAGGGACTGTTATAACAGGAGGACATCTCCCAGCTCAGGTGCTTGTCCCCACCCTCAAAGAATGAAGTCAATAGAAGTTTAACACACACACACACACACACACACACACACACACACACACACGCCTACTCTCCCGAGGGAGCTGAGTCACCTTTGGTGGCCTGATTGGGATGCATTTACACATTGCCTCAGTGTATTTAGACATACTTTTTCCTCCAACTTAGTCCCTACTGTTGGGCCAGACTCCTTTTATGTTGATATTTTTCCTCAAAGCCCTATAGTCCCTCCCTGCAACCTGGTTTGCAACAGGATTTGTTCAACCCCTCATGAATATCAGAGCTACTTTGAATCCCAGTTGTAGTCAAGGTTTATATTCTTAACCATTGGCTCCTAGATCCCAGGCACATCATGAAATGTGTTTATTCTTAGGGGTTAAGGTTAATAATATGCTTTCTTAACCCCACATTCTTGCATATCCTAGATTGGCATCTCCAGCTGGCACCACTTACTAAATGAGAAAAAGAATTAGAGGAAAAACAAATGAAAGAAAGTGAGTCTGGGACTTGCTAGCCTGAGATTAACTGATTTTTTTCTGGACATTTACTAAATGATACATTAAGATCCAAGCTAAACAAGGGGACATATTATAAATGTTAGTTATGTGACATTAAATCGACCAAATAACAATGTTAATATTGACCTTGGACATGTTGCATTCTTAAATTTGTCAAATTTAACAACAAAAAAGGTGCCCATGGAGCATACTGGCTGTCTATTGTATGCATAGCCTGCAGTTCAAACTTGGTTTTACATGTCTTAAGTATCTATGTGGATGCCAGGAAAGCAAAACCATTTTAATGTTAGACTAAGCTTTTTTGTTCTACTCACAACACTACTACGGAAAGAGAAAGACGGGATACAGCATTTGTTCTTACTCAGCAGGTCAAAATCCAGGCACTTCATCTATTTCAACTCTCCTCTGGGGGAGGTACGTTTGTGCATGTATGTGAATGTGTGTGTGTGTGCACGCTTGTGTGAGCAAGTGCACGCATGTGCGCTAATCATTGCCATGCACCTGTGAAGAGAAACCTTTTCAGAGAGATTGCACCAAGAGCTGTAGCCTTTAAAAGCAGGACACATGTATTATACATTCCGGTGGATGAGAGGTCATAATGTTACTTCTCAAATCTAATGCTTCCTCCTTTGCTGGGTGCTTCACCAGCACAAAGAGCCCCATGGCAGGGCTGGGCAGCAAGAGTCTGTGAATAAGAGGAGCTCGCTTCTCACTGTTGCCACCTGCCCCTTTCCTAGCCTCTCTGTGCCACGCCCTCCCTCTGCACAGAAGAACAGATGTATGATCCAGTCAAGCCACTGTGCTGGTTATTCAAAATAACCTTCTGTTAAATGTGCACACACTTTCAAAGGAAGTCATCAGGAGAACCTAAAAGCTAATAGAATGACATAAAGGGTTGAAAGTGAATCCAAAATATCAATAAAGATGGTGGGTAGAGGCTTAAGGGGAGGAGAGTGAGACACGCTGCCATCCCTCCAAATCCCTCTGTGCACCTATCACCTCCTTTGCCAACATTGACACACTGCATGGAAAAATGGAGCTGAAAGACTGAGTGTGGCCATAATGAGAGAAGTTTTCCAGTTTGGGTAGAGAGCTTAGAGATTAGTCAGTATTATGTATCTTAAAAGAAAACTACACACACACACAAATGGAGGCAATTGTCAACTCCAGGGAAAACCAACGGCACAAGGAGACAGTGTGGTGTATTGCCCCACTTGGCTCATCTGTAAACACAGAATGTGTGTTTAATTAATAAATATGTTGGGGGAATAGACGTGGTGGTAAAACTTATGTGGAAGTTGTAGTGTAAGAGTTAAATCCTCATCTTTTATTGAGAAAACTTAAGATTTTCTAAAACTGGAAATTTAGAAATAGCAGTTATTTGGAAACATGGAAGTAAATAGGAAATTAAAAGCGGCTGCCTCTGCTGAATGAATGTTTGGAAGTAAATGTGGCAGGGAACTGCTGTTTATCATTAGAACAAGTGTTGTAGATCATTTGATTTTTTTCAAGTATGTACATGGATCTGGAAAAAAATGAAAACTAAATTAAAATGTTTTCTAAAAGCTTCAAAACAGGGACAGCAAGTGTTTTCATCTTGCAAGATATGCTGTATTTTAGGAGTCCAGACAAGTGGAAGGAAAGAAAGTGTGTTTACCTCCCCCCTTCTCTCTTTCTCTCTCTCTCTCTCTAAATGTTTTTATTGATTTTTTTGGGGGGGTGTCAAATACCTATCTTTAAACCAACTGCTGGCAAGGAAATGAGATACCATGATTAACTTAGGCTAATCAGAATTTAACTCTGATTTACATGGGGGATGGCAGAGAGCACCCAAGTGCTCTGCCAGTAAGAAACAAAGGAACAGTTGGTTGGGTGGTCCACCCGAAGTGTCTATTGCAGGAGGGAGGAGGGAGGATGAAGGTGGAAGAGGGGGGATAAATGGTGATGGGGAAAAAATAAAATAAAGAAGAAAATACTTTGTAGAAAAAAGAAGTGTCTATTGTCACACAAAACACTTTTTATAAAACCCATCCCTTATTGCCTTTTCCTTTTTACTTTGTTTGAAATCGGTGGAGCAAGACTGAAAGGCTAGAGAAATAAGACACATTTGGGTTCTTGTAACTGTGAGCGTATCAGGCTTTGATGTTTATGGGCTTTAGGCCTATACTTAAGATGAAGGAAAAGCACCACGTGCGTAATGCTAATATGCCAACATATGGAACTGTGCATTATTCGGTTTTATCCAGTTTCTACAAAGGGCATTTGCTTTTTTTCCGGTTATGTGTTGGTTCTCAGTACTTATAGAGTTTAACAGTCCTATGATTCTGACAACGACTAATATCTGTAACATACTAAGAAAGGGTCTTAACTCTTACAAACCACATACGTCCAGATACTGCTTTGCCAGAAGCCATACTTTCTAAAGGAGTAGGCCTGCTTTGTACAGTTGTGCAGACAACATATATTATAACAGAATATCACTCGTTGACAAATAAGAAGGAGATCCTGTCTTGCAACAATATGGATGGACCTGGATAGCTTTATGCTAAGGGAAAGAAGTCAGGCAGAGAAAGACAAGTACTGTATGTGCTCACTTATATGTGGAATCTAAAAATGCTGAACACATGGGAATAGAGAGTAGAATGGTGGTTGTCAGGGGCAGGCGGGTGGGGGAACTGGGGAGGTGTTGGGCAAAGGGTAAAAATTTCAAGTTAAATATGAATAAGTTCTGGGGATCTAATGTACTGCATGGTGACTGTAATTGATGGTACTGTATTATATACTTAAAAGTTGTTAAGAGAGTAAATCTTAAATATTATCACAACATACACACAGCATAATTATTGGAGTATGAAGGCTTTAACTAACCCTTGTGGTAATCATTTCACAGTCTTTACTTGTATAAAATCATGTTGTAAACCTTAAATCTATATATGTTTTATATTAATATTATTTCAATAATGCTGGAAAAAGAAATAATGCACACTTATTGTAAACATTTTGGAAAATTTTCAAGAGTATCAGGAAGTGTATGAATGTATCACTAGGGGTCTCACTCCTGCCAGATGACACCATTAACGGTATCAGCATGTTGGGGAATTTCCTTCCTGGTCTTCTAACTCTGTGTGCATGCCAAACTGGAACAATAACTTGTAACCTGCTTTTGTTTTCTCCTGAATATCATGAATATTCTTTCAAATCATGCAGTCTCTCACAACGCAGCTTAAAGAGAGAGACAGAGACAAAGAGACAGACAGAAAGACAGCCTGATAGACTGACTTGTCCAAATATAAAACTCTAAATGGAGGACAACCAAAAACTTCACCTCATTGTACCCACCTCATCTAGCATCAGTTATAATAAAAAACAATGTGTAATGCCCTACTTATTAGGAAATCTGATTTCAGGCATCATCAACCATCTGTAACAGAAGAATGACACATTCGTTTTTAAGAAGAGAGGAATCCAAACACAATATACTGTGTAAATGATTCCGTTTTATGAGGTCTTTAAGGTTGCTTCTTTCATTATCATATATTATATATACTGCATTTCTCTTAAACAGAAATTAACTTCTGCGTATATTATATGGTTGTGTTAATGCCTTAGATTCTCTTTTGAATGTTCTTTCCCTTTTAATGGTATATTACACTAATGATGATGGTGATACCAATGAACGAAGTGTCTAAAAGTTTTAATAGTGTCTGATATATAGTAGGCATTCCATAAAGTTTAATTTTGTATGTACCATCAAAGTACTTGCAGCTATGCTCAGCAGCTCATATGTTCTCTGGTCACCTTTGAATATATTGTTAATATTAAGCACTTAGCCCAGCTGGTGTGGCTCAGTGGTTGAGCTTCAACCCAAGCACCAGGAGCTCGCCGTTTTTATTCCGGGTCAGGCTCGATTCTCAGTGGGGGGCATGCAGGAGACATCAGATCCACATAGATTTTTCTCTCTCATTGATGTTTCTATCACTCTCTCCCTTCCTCTTTCTCTAAAAATCAATTAAAAAAAAATATTTAAAAAAATATTCAGTCCTTAAAACAGCCCACAGACAAGGTGGAATTCTTGATACTCACTCTGATAGAGTAGTTGGGGTGCTAGAAGGATAAGTAGATTTTGCAAGATTATGAGGATGTTGGGGTACACAGATATGACAGGAATCCAGGTTCTTTGGCCTCCAGCTACAGGACCCTGTTTGGAACAATTGTCATCTCTACATACAATAGAAGACTTAAGACAAAAATTTTCTTAGTCTTAGCCCTAATTTCACCCCAAAATGCTGTTCAATTCTACATTATTAAAAACATAATTCTGTTAGCAAGCTCTGCCTTTACATCATAGAGATAATAATATCTTTAGATTATACTTAAGGAGCCGCCAAGGTGGAAGGATAGCCACAGTGTAATTCCTGGGTATTTCCTAAGCCTAATAATAATAACAAAACTCACATTGATTAAGCATTTGCTGTATGCCTGTCATTGTGTTTGGCACTTTTTATACATTCTCTTATTTGGTCTTTAGATAAAACAAAACCTCAATGAGATATGTACTATTATTTCTCCCAAATTACTGAAGAGAAATATGACTTTTAAAAAGGTTAAGTTACTTGCCCAAGGTCAGACATCTAGTAAGTGGGATGGAATGGGAACTCGGATCCAGGTTTTGCCAATTCTAAAACCCTGGGTATTGGAACAACTAATTTTAGTTCTCCCTGCCTATTTCCATAAACAACATTTCACTAAAAAATGCTTTTTAGTTCTAAAATTCTCTGCTAGATTTTTTAAGCTAAGTCTTAATTCTCCACTTTGTTGTGTTAATGTAAGAAACATTCAAACCTGTGAAGAATTTTTTTGTGAGCTTATTTAAACCAAACTGAAAACAATTGCAGGGAAGCAGAATCTCGATGGATTGAGATAATTAATGCTCCAGATAATGGCAGTTTTGCACTTTCTTTTATACATTACAATCGAAAGAGGAGATGTAAGTGGGTTACATGAAATTCACTGGTGATAGATTAGGGAGGTGGGAGAAAACAAAGTGGGGAAATCTCTGGGATTAGATAAAAAGTAAAATGATAGCCTGGGTGGCATGCTCAGCGGTTGAGCATTGACCTAGGATCCAGGAGATGGAGGTTCGATTCCCAGTCAGGGCACATGCTGGGGTTTCGGGCTTGATCCCCAGCAGGGGGCATGCAGGAGGCAGCTGATCAATGACTCTCATCATTGGTGTTTCTCTCTCTCTCTCCCTCTCCCTTCCTCTCTCTGAAATCAATAAAAATATATTTAAAAAAGTAAAATGATAGACACACTTTTTTTACTTAGGTGGGTACAGGAGAGTTAACAGTCAGTAATTAACTCAGTAATAATGAGGGGATTTGTGGTCTCTGTGGAGCAGTGCCTGTGCTTTGAGAGGTCCGGAAAAAGGAAAATTACTTTGACATTCCAACCATATGTTATCGTAGATGCAAAAAGACAATAGACAGTCTCATTTAAGGTAAAGATTGACCTTTATCAGAGAAGATACCAGCCTAGGACATGATTACCCACCATATACTGCTTTTTTGTTAAAAGGTTTTAATTTCAGACCATCCTTTGTGGTTACTTTAGGTCTCTGAGTTTGCAAAGCCTCCATGCAGGATTTCCCTGAGCTTGTCAGGTTAGCATGAGGCCCCTTTTCATTCCCAGTTGAGACACAGTCATCGAATCTTCCTGAACTTGCTCTATAATACCTAAAGAAAACACAATCCAGGTGTTTTCAGGTGACCATACACTTCCAAACCCGCTTCTAGAACCTTTATACTTCTTTGTTTACATTGATTTTGCTCTGCTCTGATCTAGTCCTGTTAAGATGTTACTAAGGTGAAATGGGATTCTACTTACCTTAACCCTTATGATATTGTGATTTTAATATAAAATATATATTTGGCCTGTGTCCCTGTTTCTGACACAGAACTCTTAAAACCTTTGGAATTTCCTGTGATTAGAGTGATAAAGATGCTTTTTGTTATACTAATGAGCAATTTTGGGAAAGCACCTGAGGACTGGGGCTGGTTGGATCCAACATAAGATTGGAGAGTTGGAACTTTCAGTCATACCCCAACCCCCCCACCTCAGGGAGAGGAGCTGGAGGTTGGCCAATGGTTTAATCAATCATGATTACATAATAAAGCTTCCATAAAGAGCCAAAAAACCAAAACAACATAAAACAAAATAAAACAAAAAAAAGGGTTCTGGGGAGTTTCCAAGTTGATGAAGATGAGGAGATTGGTGGAGAGTGACCATCCTGGAGAGAATGTGGAAGCTTCATACCTGTCCCCCAACCTTGCATCTTTTTCATCTGGCTGTTCCTGAGTTATATCTTCTTAAAACAAACCTGCAGTCTAGTAAGTAAAATGTTTATTTGATTTCTTTGAGCTGTTGTAGCAAATTAATCTAACATAAGGAAGGGGTACCTCCTATCTATTGCTTGGGGACCAGAAGCACAGTGACAACTGGGCTTTCGATTGGCATCTAAAGTAAAGTGGGGGGTGGGGACAGTCTTATGGTGTTGGGGGCAGAGATGTTGATCATGCTCTGTTGACCATGATTGTGAAAGGGGGGAAGGCACCTAATAGGAATAGGACCATAGTTGTTTAATGATTGTTCACCCTATTTACTATCAATAAGAGGTTTTCTTACAGACCCAGGAAAACTGGAGGATATGGTGCAGGAAGAAAAACAGAGCTGTAAAAAGATAAGAGACACCTTGGAGCCTGGATGGGTCCATTGCTCAGAAAAGAAAATGCATTTTGAGGCAGACAAAGGACAGAATGCTGTTTGATTTGGTTGCTGTGCCTGGAGCCTGACCTCCCACTGGGAGTTTGTCTCAGAAATGCTGACTATTCTCAGGTTCCAGGAACTGATGGAGGTGGGGTTTAACTCCATTGAAAATTAACTACCTTGTTATCAGGCTTCAAGATCCTGGAAGGAGACACACAGACCACAGACCCCGCAGCCATCCTCCCCCTCCCCCCTTGCATGCAGACTTTCTTGCTTATCCCACTATAATCAGCGGACTAGTAAGGGGAGAGGAAAGCAGACTTTATGTCGATAAATTCTGCTGTTCTCCCCATACTGCTGGCATTATTGGAGTAAACACTCGTATATGATCCAACCCTGACTCTGCTTAATTGGCTTGAGTGGCGACAGGCAGCCTGGACCCACTGTGTCCTGTTTCAGAGGGACTGAACCCTTGCTTGACCTGTGGGATCTGATGCTATCTTCAGGTAGACAGTGTCAGAATCGAGCTAAATTGTAGGACACCCAACTAGTGTCAGAGAATTGCTTGATGATACAGAGAAAAAAACCTGCATGTTAAAATTGGTGTCAGCATTATATACCTTCTGGTTGGGCATTTTGTGTATTTTGTGTATTATTATTGTTGGCTCAGTTTTGGGGTCCTCGGACAGTCACTCTTGCTCAGACAGTTTGTATTACTGGATGTTGCCTACCATACAGCCGACGCTGTTAAATTCTTCAGAAGCACTTTGTTCCCCTGCTTCCCCAGCTTCCTTTTGACACCAATAAATTCAATCATTAAAACAATCATCAGCCTAATATAAAAATTTCCAGAGATCAGAGGTTCACATTTAAAGAAACTCCTATATACAACTCCCCCTTTAGGTAGGAGTTCTAGGCTGAATCTTATTAACATTTACATAATGCCCCTGGCTATTCTTTAAGCAGATCAGAAAACCTAATTGGCCCTGAAGGGTCATACCTAAATTAGATTAGTGGCTTTGCCTGGGCAAAGACTGGGGAGAAGTTCTATAACCTGAGAGGCATTTTGAGGAACTGTGTAGTTGACAGCGGTCAAGATAAAAGAACAACACCACACTCCAGGCAAGTGCTCCATACAGTCAGGATATGCCCACCCAGTTAAGGCAGGGAAGCATGTGGGACACTCTCTCCAATCGCATCTTCACAGCTACCAGGAGAGGTACAGGTAGCCATTTTATTTTGTCACTTGACTAATTCTTGTGCAAATATCTTATAAAATCTCTTTTTATAAATGTAAAATTGGATGTGATAGAGGATAGAACTCTAAATCTGTTTTATGGACTAGCATCAGGTTAGTAGAAATAGTCTGTATTCCTATTTAGCTGCAACCCCTTCTTAGTCTAGTATAGAATCAAAGGACAAGTGGACTGAAATGGTTAAGGGAAAGATACATGCTTCTACTTTATACTCAGCTTGTCTGATTAATCTGAGATTAGAACTACCCACAATTCACTTCTATAGGCCTCCACGACTTCTTCCATCTAGCTGAGCAGGTGGGCAGTGGCAACTGGGAAACACCATAATGGCCCATTGGCACCTGGCAAAATCTCAGAGTTCTGGCTTCTACAGTATGGTTCCCATAAGGCCTCATGGGAAGCAGTGTTAATGGAAATACCTTGGCCTTGGAGAAGTGACACCTCCACCTTGTGGCTGGTTTCCCCCTATCTTGTTTTAAATTAATAGCTGATTACTTTCAAATGGGTTGTTCACTTTCCATGGCCTTACTTTCTACTAGATGAACTATTTAATGATGTATTTAAGATTGTATTTGCAGTGAAAAATTACTTTACTAGGGAGATGACTTTAATATTTAAAAATCACTGTTGCAATAAAGGAAATTTAAAAGTAAGACAACATTGACAAATGTCATTACCATATGGCAGCTGGTGGGTATGATGTAATTACTGTAGGCATAGTTTCCCAAAGAAAAAGCTAAAGGATAGGTGGGGAAATACACCCAGAATTTAGAGCAAATTGATAAAAAGTAAACATGATACACTCAATTATGACCAGTTTCCTGTTTTTTCCACCCCCATCCCAACACAATGTGACTGCTTCCAACTCAACTGTCTACACTACACATAATTCAAACTCTTCCAATCACAAGCCCAAATCCTTACATAGTCCTCAAAGCCTCACTCAAGGCTACTTTCTCTATGAATCCTCTTGTTCCTAATTTCCTTGCTCTGATCCCTGTGTCGTACAAGTTTGCCTTTAATTTTGGTTACCTATTATTATTATAAGAGTGTCCAAATTCTTTCTTTACATTTGATACATGCTAGTCATATCTCCCCAACTAGACTACATGTTTCCCGAGAGCAGGAACCATATCATACATTCCCTCTGTTTCATAAAGGGCCTAGCACAGTAGAAAGAACGTAGGTGATTTTGTTGAATATTCTAATTCCTTGCATAGCTCATGTTTCTTGATCAGACTATTGTGAGTATCCACCTTCTGGGGCTTGAAATGCATTTTTAAAAATTTCAGAACAAGAGAGATGTTTGATATATGATGAAATACTTGGTTGTGTTCCTGGTTTATAACTCCATGTGATTTTAGGCAATTTATCTTTCTTTCTGCTACTCTAGCTCTGACCTGTCTGGGCTCCCACAGCCTGAAGTAATGTTACATCATTAATCTGACTTGGATTGAATCTTCTGGGTGTCAGAAAAAGGCATCTACCCATAGCATATTTTCAATCAGGCTTAATACACGTTAACACACCCTCGCCATGTATGTTGAAGATAATTATAGTTTTGATTGCATCTGTAAAAGTGTGCTTGGCATTGACCATGGTAGGAGATCCTTGTAAAACCTCAGAGCAAAGATGATCGCATGTTAACCTTTGGCCTCATGCTGGTTTCTGCTCAGCTTAATCAAGATTTTTAACACACATGATTAGTAAAGTTCTTTTTTTGTTTTTTTGCAGTTTAAAGTGAACAAATACAAGCTGGGGGAGGAGCGGGGGTTCCACTTTGATTTCGAACTTATTCTTTCCTTCTACTGTAAATTGCCTTTCCCAAAAAAATCTTTTCCTTTTTATAAAAATGCCTCATTGTCTTTTGGCATATTAGTTCCTTTTCTCTCTCCTCCCTTTTCTTTATCACAGTAAAATATACATGTAAGTTTTAAATCGTTAAATGGTATTTCTGAACTTACACTGAAAAATAACAGGTTTTTTTCCACCATGTTAGTTGCTCCTAATCCTTGATCCCCTAAGGAAACTCCTTTCAACATTTGAAGCTATTCTTTTATATTTACTCCTGTGTCTGTAAATACTATTTCTATACTGCTCTTTATTGAATTATTTTTTAAAAACCTTTCTATATTCATTGAATGCCTGCAAGGAGGATGAGAACTTGGTTTTCTTCAATACTTAACAACACACCCACTCACATGCATACACAATGACAGTGCAACCGCATCTATCCACAAATACCTAAAAGTGTTAGTCTTAATTTCTTCCCCTTATATTGTCATTTAAAAAAAATATATATCTTTATTGATTTCAGAGAGAGGAAAGGAAAGGGAGAGAGAGATAGAAACATCAATGATGAGAGAGTCATTGATCGAGCCCGCACCCCGGGCATGTGCCCTGACTGGGAATCGAACCCCGATCGCCTGGATCCTAGGTCGACACTCAACCGCTGAGCCATGCCTGGCTGGGCTATATTGTTATTTTTTCTCAGCTATTTTTCTCTCTCTTCACTTCTTGAGGCTTTCTCCCAATGTGTGGTCATAACTGACTATTCATTCATATTTTAGGTGAGGCACACCTGCACAAACACACAACCTTATTCAAAAGCTCTCTGAACGGCAGGGCTTGTCAGCTGATAAGCTTCATGGCTTCGCAATGAGGTTGACCCAGCCTGTCCTGTTGGAGGGCCTCCAAATGTCGGTATCCAGTGTCCTTTTCTCTCAGGCTTGTACATATGCCCTCAGAGACACCCAGCAATTTCCCGCATGGGTGAGAGTGTTGTAGGCGACAAGTGGGGGTGGGAGGAGCACATGGTGCCCCACTGTTCAGTGTACTCTCCCTGTTCTAAGCGTGGCACACACTTCTTTCTGTAGCTGTACTTGAACTCTTTCTCTAGAGCTTGTTTGTTTCAACTTATAATTTTAACAATATTTGCTTCCGATTGCTCCCTATGCATTTATATTCGCATGCACATCTCATTTTTAAAGAACCAAAGTATCACACAGATGTATAATTAAAGACTCTTTTAACAATCTTCAATTTCAATCTGTTCCCTCATGTTATTTATTTTAACTTCATTCAATATATCTTATTCCCACCCATGTTTACACCTTAATGTCCATATATGTAGCCCTAAGTAATCTGTGGTTTTATTTTGCATGTTTGAAATTCTATGCTAATGGTATAGTATTGTACATGTTGGTCTGTAACCTTTTCTTTTTCACTCAACATGTTCTCGTGATGTACACACATTGATGTGTTCACTTTAACAGCTGTAAGGCATTGCATGCATAATTCTATATCCTTTACTTTTGTCTGTAATCTTAGATTAAAAACTACCATGGAACATAAATCAAGTCCTTAAAGCTCATGGCACTCCACCACGGCAAAGAAGCAGCGTGATTTTCAGAGCCTGGGCCCTGGTGTCAAGTAGATCTGGATTCAAATCTAGAAACTTCCATTTACTAGCTGTGTTACTTAGGGCAATTGACTTAATTTCTTAGGCTTTGGTATCATCATTGATAAAATTTAAATACTAATAGCATGGACCTTATCATTGTATTAAATAAGAATGTAGATTTCAGTACAGTATTTGACAAAATTAAGCAGTCAGATAATGGAGCTGCCACTATTATGTAATGTCCAACAACTCACTGACTCATAGAATTTTAGATCTGGTAGTTGAACTGTTTCAGGATGTTTGAATTCTCTTTACAAAATCCCCTCCAAGTAATAATCTGGCCTCTGTACGAATAGATTCTGAGAGTTTATCTCAGATTTGGGCAGCTCTATGAAAATGATGCTCACTATAAGGAATAATAATAAAAAAAAAGTCTCCCTGTAGTTTCCGCAGAATTGGTTCTAGTCCCATCTCATGAGACCAGGCAGCTCTGGTCTAATCCCTCTTCCATATGACATAGTTTCAAATATTTGAAGACAAATATCAAGTCCCCTTGAGTCTAATTATATTGAAAATATATATAAAAAAAAAGATAGAACAGAAAGAAAAGTGGGGAATTGGTATATGTCAGTGATGGATGAAGCCTCACACATTGAAACACATAGGTAAAAGTAGAGATAAGTACCTTAGAAATTCCCTTCTACTACTTTCTCCAAATTGAAAAGTTGTCACCAGAACCTCCCTTTGAGGAAGTCTTGTAAGTGCTATTGAAATTTTTTGTTACTACCTTTTGGAAACCTGCCTTGACGGTATTAACTTAAGTGCTACCAAATGGACTGGGAAATAATCTTTAGACTATCGTATAAAGAGAGTCTTTATTATAATCTATTATACGTTAAGCCTGAAATTGATACTAATAGAAGGGGATGCTCTGGTTTTACAAGGCAATAACGTGGAGTCTGAGCAGTCAAACTTTACTGTGAGGGAGCCTGCCAAGCAATTCATCCCAAAGAAGCTCTTCTGGCAAAGGTGGGACTCTGCCACTCTCACGGGGTGACCAGTCTCAGCAAAGAGAGTTCTGCTCCTACTTCCCCTGCTTGAGTTTCTGACTTTACTCCAGGTATTTTGTTCAAAACATACACACCAACAAAATATCTTCAAATAAAACCACTTACTAAAACTTCAACTTAGATTAAAAAAAACACGCATTAACATGTGATCACTTCTGACTGAGCCCTAAGACTTTCAAATCTCAGCAGGTTCTCAGCCTGCAGGGCCTCCTTTGAGATGTCAATGGATCTCATGCATGCTTTGGACAAGTTATAATGAGAGGCCAGGTGAGGAATTGGAAAACTATGGCTCTCAGGCCAATCCAGGCTGCTAAGTGCTTAGGAAGGACTTGTGAACTAAGAATAGTTCTTAAGCCCTGGCCAGGTGGCTCAGTTGGTTGGAGCATGGTCCCCACACCAAAAATGTAGCAGGTTTGATTCTTGGTCAGGGCACATACCTAGGTTGTGAGTCCCCAACCAGGGATGGGGATCTACAGGAGGTAACCAATAGATGTCTCTCTCTCTCCCCACCTTCCTCTCTCTCTAAAATCAATAAACATATCCTTGGGCAAGGATTAAAAGAAAATAGTTCTTAACTTTTTAAATGGTTGAAAAAAATCAAAAGAAGTGTGATATTATGTGACACATAAATATTGTACGTAAGTCGAATCTCAGTGTCCATAACTAAAGTTTCCTTGCCCCACAGCCACACTTGTTTGTTTGATTGCACTGTGACCACTTTCCTGCTACAGTGGTGGCCCTGAGTAGTTTCACAGAGACCCTGTGACCCACAAGCTTACTGTTTACACTCTAGCCTTACCCAAAACTGGTTTGCTCATCTCTGGATTAGGGAATGAAGATCTAGTTAGTGGGAGGAAACAAGAACCTCAATCTGAAGGGAAAGAGAAAACAAAAAATCGTAGTGGCAGCTTGGGAGGGAAGGATTTATCCACAAGTAAAAAATAGTGTCAACAAAGAGAGTTTGACACAATTTGCATTTTTTAGTCAAAGCCATGGAGCTTCTTTAAGGTTCTTAAAAGTTCCTCCCAGATTTAGACAGCTCTGTGAAAATGAGCCTTGCTGCAAGGGATTAAAAAGTCTCCCTGTAGTTTCTGCAGAATTGGTCCCAGTTGTCCCACATGGGACCAGGCAGCCCTGGTCTAATCTGTCTTCTATATGACAGGCTTTCAAATATTTGAAGACAAATATCAAGTCCCTCTGAGTTTAATTATATTGAAAATGGGGGCAAAATAGGAAAGAAAGAAAAGGAAGGGAATTGGTACTTGTCAGTGATGGATGGAGCCTCACACACTGAAACAGACTTTTTTTTTACCCCGACCCCCGGGCTCACCATTTTATAGTAACTATAAAAAAAACAATTCTCAAGTTCAGGATTGGCAATTGCTTAGATTTAGACAAGAGAGGAGATAGTAGGAGAGGCCATGCAACTTCTATCTTCCCCTAGTGGCTTCAGATGTTGAGTTACTGATGTTGGTGGCAAAGAAGGGAAACAGACCTGAAAATTCTTGGGGTAACAGAAAGAAAAAACACACAAAACCCAACAGTAATGACTTGGAAAGTTGTTGAGAGGTGACGCACATTTAGTATTATCAAGAAAAATTTGTCAAAGGCTTGAACTTGGACAAAAGTAAGTACTGGGTGTCTTTTCAGAGAAGTGTTGAGTGTTGTTTAATGACCTGGGGATTATTTGATCCCATAGGGGTGTGCTCCTTGGACTGACCTCTTTTGACTTAATTACGTTACAGATCCTTAGGGGGAGAAGTTAAACTATAGAAAACTGGAAGCAATGCACATGATTTTTAGCCATAGCCATGCAAGTGAATTTTCTCCAGAGACAATTGAGTTCTACAAGATAATCACAAATATTACCTTTTTATTGCACTATAGGGTATTCATTCATTGGTTATTCCAAAATTTGTCAATATCCTATTGGGTGTCTATTATTACCCTATAAGATTCTTAGTCTCAGAGAAGCAAATGTAGAGCTCAGAGGCTGGATAAACAAACCTTGCTACGCCACTTTACTGCCACCAGCCCAACTCCTTTGTCTTGTTAGTTCTTCACATATTTATTATTTCTTGGTTTGAAAGGTATAAAAGCTTCTAGCTCTGGTCACTCCTTTGAGTGTTCATTCTCTCGTGAAGGCTCCAATGTACACGTAAACATTCAATGAAATGTGTATGCTTTTCTCTGGTTAATCTGTTTTATGTCACGTTAATTCTTAGGCCCAGCCAGAGACCCAAAGAGGGTAGGGGTAAATTTTTCCTCCCCTACAAATCAACCTGTGAATGTTTTCTTCTTTTTGCTTTTACTAAAATCCCGGCTCTTCTTTAAAGAATCTACTTCCTCTGAGCCCCTTTTAGGTGGTTTCTGTTTCTACTCCTATACTTTCTATACCACTAGAGATGGCTGGAAGTCCTCTTTCATTCTCATGGCCATTTCCAGACCCTTTCTCTCTTTCTCTAATATTTTCCATTTTTGATGCTCATATTTTGAGATGATACCAGCCACTGTCTTTCCTGGTTGCAATAATCTACAGATGCCTAAATCAATTCCTGTTGTTCACTGACAAGTTAGCTTCTGGCTCACTGTCATTCTACACAACATATTCCTGCTTTAATTTTGGAGAATTCAACATACATATAGATGATTCTCTACCTCCTTGCTTTCTCAGTTCCTTCAATTTTGACTCTCCAATGATTTCATCTTTCACCCTACCTCAGCTATTTACTGTGACCTATCAATATCTTATAGACCAGTGGTTCTCAACAGTGGGTGCTCTCCACAGGGTATTTGGGAATGTCTGGAAAAGTTTTTGATTGCAATGTTTGGTCGGTGCATTGGCATTTAGTGGGTATAGGTCAGGGATATTGCTAAGCATCCTGGAGAACACAGGACAGCCCCTCACAATGAAGAATTATCCATCCCCAAATATCAATAGTGCCAAGGCTGAGAAGGCCTCATTGAGACCTTCTTGTTTACAAGAAGTCTCCATTTCTCCCCATAATCTCCATTTCAAGAATCTCACATTCTAACCTTCTTAAAACATCTCTCCTTTATAGTAAAGTTCCTCAAAAGAACCAGTTATACTTGCTGTTTCCCATTTCTCTTCCCAGTTTTTTCTTGAACCTACTTTAAATAGGCTTTCCCCCACCATATTCCATCTGATGACACTATTTAAAAATACAACCCACCTCACACCCCTGGAACCCCATACCTCTTTCCCGTGTCTGACTTACTCTACATTTCACCGATTTAGTCTTCACCTTTTGTCTCCTCTCAGAAGAATGAAATCTCAGTGACAGCAGGGTATTTAGTTTTTTTCACTGGTCTACTTCTGTTGCCTAGTATAGTGCTTCCCCCATAGTAGACGGTCAATAAATATTATTTCTTAATAAACTAACAGCTGGGAAAACAAGGAAGCCAATATAAAGCACAATCAAACAGTAAGCTGCTTGTTTGTTTTGCCGAGAATGTAAAGGACAGCAACAAGAAATGATTGTTTGGGACCATAAAAGCCAGAAGAGAAGTGTTAACTCTTCTTTCAGTGATAACAAAAGGGTAGTTGACTTTAGCATTCTATATAATTTTTCACTTACGACAAGAATACACTGATATTGATGACCTTTCTCCAAGTGTTTGGATCGTTAGAGACACAATGCTGGGAGAAAAGACCACCTCTGTTTTCCTGGGTGTCCTAGCCACATTATTCAACCTAGAGGCCAGGGGAGGTGCAGGAGCAAGTATAGGTCACTTAAAATTTTTACATGCACATCTAACAATTAATTTGGCTTAACACTATGAATTTCTGATTTTTTATTTACCATTGACAGTCACTGTGTAGATTTCTTTCTGTTAAAGTCTCTGCATAGGACTTTTAGAATATAAAGTGGTGTGGGGTTTTTGTTTTTTCACACACAATATTTCTTTTGATCCCTGCCATAGCCACATATAGGTAGTGGGACAGAATACTCATGATGATGATTTAACAGATGTGCAAACTGAGACTCAAAAAGTAAAATTGTCTGAGACCCCACATAGGCCTGAGAGCTAAGATTAGAACCTTCTTCAGTCAGTGACTCTTCACCTACTCTGGGCTTTTTGCATTTAACTGCACAGCATCTTATCCATGGCTGGACACCCAACACTCACGTGTTTGAAGGGAAGGATACATCGAATTTTTCTCTGAGCTTAGAGAGAGCAAGGTTATTTGTTACAAGTCATTTCATTATTTGTAAAAGTGCATCCAGCTTTTAAAAGTAGACTTTATAAGGTTGGGCAAATATTTAGAGCTCATTTTTATCAGTTTTAAGGGTGCATTTATAAATAGTTATAGAAGAAGACGGTTCAATCAAGCAATCTCAAGCAAGAATTAAAACACTGGAATGGTTGCCATGGACTTACCGTATGTTTAGAGAGAAGAAATCCTGCACAGGGTCAAGAAATGCATTGATGAGAAAAAAGAAGTTGGAGAAAATTTGGACTAAATTAATTTAGGACAGAGGACCCAGTATATCTCTTATACATCCTTAGAGAAGTGAATCCCCAAACATGAACTGTGAGGCGTTATTGCAGGCTCATTAAATAGGAGTTAGTTGGTGATAAATATTTGAAAAATGTTGCAGACAATAGCCTTAGCTGAGTGATTAAAAATGCTCATTAGCATAACTTCTCTTTTCTTCAGATTCCCTGTTTACAAAATGTGAGTAATAACAGTACTGACTTCACTTGGTTGCTAGGGAACTAAATGAGTAAATCAATGTAATGTACCCAGCACATTGAAAGTACAGTCCCCCGCTCCCCTTATCCACAGTTTTGCTATCTGTCATTTCACTTCCCTCAGTTTGTTACTGCTGTCAACCTCAGTCTGAAAATATAAAATGAAAAATTCTAAAGAAGCAATTCATAAGTTTTAAATTACACGACATTCTGAGTAGAATGACAGCATTTTTCTCTTCCCCCCAGGATGTGAATCATCTCTTTGTCCAGGTTCTCCATGCTGTCTGGATGTACCCTTCTTAGTTATCAGATCCACCCTAGGAATCACAGTGCTTGTGTTCAAGTAAGCCTCCTTTTACTTAAAAACACCACCTTCACATGACTCTTATTATAGTATATTGTTATACTTGTTCTATATTATTATTATTGTTGTTCATCTCTTACTGTGCCTAATTTATCAATTAAACTTTATCATATGTCTGTATGTATAAGAAAAAACCGGGTTACAAGGTTTGGTATGATCCATGGTTTCAGGCATCCACTGGGGTCTTTGAACATAGCCCTTAGGAATAAGGAAGGACTACTGTGTTCAAAAAGTGTTGACTATTATGTACAAGCCTTTGAGAGGTCTTACAATAAAGAAATCTCTGTAAATGTGATTACTTGACTTTTTCCAAACATGGCTAACCATAGGGTCAGTACCTAGTAGCATAGCATAGACGTTTAGAAAGTGTTATGTAGAAGATCCAGTGGATTATATGGACTACATGTGATGGACTAAAAGTAATATGGCAGCCTCTGCTAAATAAAATGCTTTTAATATCTTTATCAATGCAAATCTTCCTGTTTGAATTCTCTTCTTTTGCTTTGCTTTTTTGTTTTTTTAAAATACGTCTTTATTGATTTCAGAGAGAGGAAGGGGGAGAGATAGAAACATTAATGATGAGAGAGTCATTGATCGGCTGTCTCCTGCACACCCGCTACTGGGGATCGAGCCCACAACTCAGGCATGTGCCCTGACTCAGGCATGTGCCCCGAACTGTGATCTCCTGGATCATAGGTTGATGTTAAACTGCTAAGCTACAACCTGCCAGGCCCTCCTTTGTTTTCATCTGGCAAATTCTTACTCATTTCAGATGGGGATTGAAACCATAATCCACATTCTCCACCCCTTCCTTGATCCATAGCCTTTGTACTGTGATTTTGTAGCAATTCCCATCAAGAGGTTCTATTTTCCTGGCTAATCTTTTATGTGTTTATTTACTTTATTACTCAATTTATTGGGGTGACATTGGTTCTCAAAACCATACATGTTTCAAGTGTACAACTCAATAAAACACCATCTGAATGCATTGTGCATGATCTTGTGTGTGATGTTGGCCACTAGAATATCACAGAAATGATGGTGTTTCAAGACTAGGCTTCAGGAGTCTCTGCACACTTCTCTTCCTCTACCTGTTCCGTGAGAACATATCCAGCTTGACCTATTGAATCATGAGACATGTGAAGCAGAGCTTAGTCAGTCCTGCTGTCCCAGCCAAAACCCCAGACATGTGAGGAGCCTAGTCTGGAGAAGCCTGTCCAGCTAACCTCTGGGCTGACTGCAGATCCATGAGTAAGCTCATCTGGGATCACCTAAGCCAGGCTCAGATCTGGAGGACCTCCCAGCTGACCCAGAAAATTTTAAGGTTAATAAATGGTTATATTAAGCTACAAATTAAAGGGTTTGTTACAAAGTGTTATTAAAGAAATAGTTTATATATATATATATACTTAAAATACATCACCTTTAAATCTTATCCCAATGGCAATTTGTCCATGTAATTTTCCTCACACAACACAACCTGGTTTCAATGCTCCTTCTTATACATGCCCCAACAGTGATCAAACCCACAACCTAGATATGTGTCCTGACCCGAAATTGAATCCACAAACTTTTTGGTGCTTGGGATGACGCTCCAACCAACTGAGCCACCTGGCTGGGCTCCTTTTGAATTTTCTCTAAATAATGTGTGCTCACCTCTTTCATAGCACTTGGTTGATGGAATAATAATCTCTTGAAGGTATGATCATTTTTTGATAATCTTGAAGGTTGAGTCCATGCCTTTTATTTTTGAATGCCTGGCTTGTAGCAGAGGGTCTGGCCCATAGTAGGTGATAGTGCCCAGGTAACTTCTTTAATGTTTAATTTGTGCACACTCATGTTTTTAAGGCTCTTGTGTCATCTCTAAAAAGCAGAAATTGGGCCATCTTATTGATGTACTATCTACTCTATGCAAGGTCACTGAAAGAAAAAATGTTTTTGTCCTAGTGGCAGATACTCTTTAAATATGTATTTGTAGCATCATCTGCCTCCAGTTTTTTCTCTGTTAAAATCATTCTATGTAAATGAATATATGGGACCATATTAGAGTAACTTTTTAAAGCTTACTGCATTAAGCATTAACCTTTATATTTGAAAACAAATTTCATTTCACTTATTTCAAGGGTAGTAAGATGTGCTTTTTTTTCCTCTTAAATAAATTTCAGGTATCAGAAAGATACTAAAGTTGAGTATATTTTGAGTACTCTTTACACTTTACTATGTTTGTATAATGAACACTCTAGGATGTCTCCAGAACCAGAACTAGCCAGAGACAGTAGAGCTATGTTTATTCATTTCAGTCAAATGACACATAATGTTTGGTCAATGATGGGCCACTACTTCAATGGTTCCATAAGATTTTAATGGAGCTGAAAATTCCTATTGCTTAGTGATGTCATAGCTGTCATAATGTCTTAGCACAATTCATTACTCATGCGTTTGTGGTGACACTGGTGTAAACAAACCTATTGCACTGCCAGCCATCTAATTATGTACAACATGATACTTGGTAATAAATGATTAAGTTACTGGCTTATGTATTTACTAAACTATACTTTTTATTGTTATTTTAGAGTGTATTCTTATAAAAAAATAAGTTTGCTGTGAAACAACAGTATGCCTTGTTAGGCCTGCAGCAGCCTCATACATCATTTTCCACATCTCTTAATTGTATCTTTTCTGCTTGTGCTTGATTTAGTCTTGTGTTATTTTGTACAGGTACATGCTGTTCAGGCTCGCAGCCCAGGAGCAGTAGGCAATGCCTTAGGGCCTGTGTGTGCAGTAGGCTAATACCATTCAGGTTTGTGTAAGTGCACTCTGTGATGTTCACAAAACAAAACTGCCCAGGGACACATTTCTCAGTGCTGTCTTCATGGTTAGGCAGAACAAGACTGTATACTATTTCTTGAACATTTATTTTGTGCCCAGTGAGCTTGATATGATTATCTCCTTTTAAAGATAAAGAGTTTCTTGGCTAAAGTCATGTATCCAGAGAGTGGCAGACTCAGGATTACTACCCCAGCATATGTTGATCCAATACATTTTGTTAACTACTTTGCATACTAGCTCTCTAAAATAAGACAAAAGCTTATTTTAGAGAGGTAGTTGTTTGCTTAGTACCATAATGTGCTAAGGGCTTCACTTTTTTTTTTTTTTACTTCACCTTTAGACTTTTTAAATAATCTAAAATTCTCTTATCATCCCTGTATTATAGATGACATAGAAATGTCAAGGATTTTGCTTGATATCAAATGTTAAATGGTAGTCAGGCTTTAGATCCAGACTGTTACCATGTAGTAAATGCTAAATAAATATATATTTTTAAATAAGTAACCCCTATCAGAATAAGTTTGATCAAATTCTAACAAATGTTGTTATATAGAACAAACATAAATTAGCTCAAAGTAGCTTAATCCACTCAGTATTAGTTCCTAACAAGATAGAATATTTTTTAACAAAACTTTAAAAAAATTATTTTGAACTGTTTGTTACAGGTTCAGGTTGAACTGAGAAGTTTTTATCTGGATGAACTAGTTATGTAGCTGGATCTTTATGTCAGTCACAGCATTTTTCTAGTTAAAATCTATTCTGACCAACTCAAATTCAATATAGTTGCTCTAACCAAATTATTCTGAATTTTTGGCTTGGTTATGCCTAGTCATGGTGATTTATCTAGTTTGGTTAATGAGACCCAATTCTCATTTTACCAGTAACTTTAAAATATGTTTTAATCAGCTTTAAAGTACTGCTTAACTTAAAGTGGTCAGAAGTAACAGTTGGAACCGCTCACAGCCACTTTGGATATTCATACCCATTCTTACTACTTCCATATGATGATCCAACAAAAAGAATTAACATAGTCAAAAAGGTGTGGGAAATGTTGCATATACTCCCCCACCACCTTAGAGATTCATCATATACAGAAGATTCATCATACAAATAAAAGGTTTCAGAAATTTAGAGTAGAGAATGGTGTTTCATTTTCTATAGATTTCCAAGCTTGATTTGAAAAGAAAAAAACCCTGTTATTTTTCTATGGAAACGGTATTTTAAGTAAACAGATTTTGGAAAATACTGGTTTAAAGCAATTTTTAACCTTTGAATTTATTACCACTAGATTGAATAGATCAGAATCCATCCTTGAGCAGATCATATTGTTTAAACTGGCTCTAGCCAGCTCTCCATAGTTATCATTGAATTCTTGGGAGCTTCCAGCATTTAAAAACCGTTTCAGACAGATTGAATCAGTCAAGATGTATCTGAAGTATACAACACTATACTTATTTTAACATTTGCCCATGGAGAGGCAGAAAGTTGTTTATGCAGTCTGTAAAAATAACCCAAGCGTTTTGAGGAATAAAATGAATGGTTATCTTAGTTATGGTTTGGCTAGAATTATCTCAGAGTACATAAAATTGTCCCAAGAGAGTCGTGTATATGTGTTTTGGGGTGAGGTGGGAATGTAACAAGGTGGGAATCTCATTTTTGCTCCCATAGTCTCATAGTGTCCCCTTCTTGAGGCCAGAAAGAGGAATTACGTCCAATATGTTAACAGGTGTTTGGAAAATGTCCCTGAAGTAGAGGGCATTCCAGCTCCTGCCAGGATGTGGCAGGAGGTATGTAGAGAGGGGTCCTCACTGGGATTTCAGAGTTCCACTCATGGAGCATCCTAAAATGTCAATAAAAGACTCTTTATTCATAAATAACTGATAAGCAGTAATTTACGTCTGTACATTTATCTTGAAAAGTCTGTAACCATCCAGTTTTTTTTTTTTTTGCAAACTACAGAAAACATCCAAACCGTCCATTTTGTTCAATACAATATAACACAGCTGTTTGGCATTACCAAATATATATGTATATATATTTATAGATATGTACATGTGCTGAAAAAGAAGCCAGTGCAGCCTTTTCTAAGAAGTCCATCCAAGTATTTACTGTACAACATTCAGAATTTACATTGATAATACAAGGCACAAAAAGTGTGGTATGAAGCCAAGGCCATGCTTTATTCAAACTCTCTCCTCTGGCTTGCTCATTCCTTCAGCCTCATGTCAAATTAAGTATTCAGTTTTGTGGTTTGTTTCTTTTTGTTTCTCTGAACACATCAAATAAAAGTTGAGAGTGGTATGGGGTTGAGATATGAATCACTTGAAAGAACCCCCCACCTCCCGCCCATGCACCTTCCCCAAGTAACAGAACGAAATAAAATCTGTTTTGAAATTCTTCCATACAGAAATGGAGGTAAATAATTACTCATATTTTTTGAGTTTGGGTCAAAAAAATATGCCGATTTTCCTCTAATTGCTTATATTTGCAGTGGGTTTGGGTGGACACTTACTGGATTGCATGTACCAATTAGAATCAATTAAGAAGATTGGGAAACTTTAAGTCAGTTTTTATTCTAATTTATAAAAGGAGAAAATTGCTTTCCTGACCAGAAAGTTCCCACAGACTGAGTTTATCCCACCTTCTTACAGAGAAGTTTTGAATGGGAGCGGCTCACAAAGCCTAGGATGGGCCTTGGAGAGAGTTCAGATTGAGATGAGGCTCAGATTGAAGCCCCCTGGTAAGGGCTGATCTCCCTTCAGCATCACCCTAACTCCCTAAGGGGGGGGGGAGATATTAGTTATTCGAGTTATTTCTGATTGTAATGTCTGTATTTCAGTATGGGCTCCTAAGGCATGATATTCTGCTTACAAGCTCCCTCAAATATCATCTTTCTTTTTCATGATTCAACAGAACCACAGTTAAATCTCTACCTACTGTATCAAATATCAAGAGAATTGTATAATCAGTTCAATTTTGGAATTTGTATGCAGATATTGTGTGAAATAGTGAAATACTTTTTGGGGTTAGCAAAGCTTGAGGGAAAAGGACATTTTCATTACAATCATGCCTTTTGTAAGAGTATTTAACATACATTTGCATTCATGCAAAGAATCACGTTATCAAATTTAGTGATAACATTTTATAATTCAAGGCTATAACTTTTTTTGAGGGAAAAAATATACCCCCTGCCAAACTCAATATTAGGGCTGAGGGGGATAATTTTAAGCTTAGGGCTAAACATGGAGCTTACTGCCTTTCTTTATCTTTGGGTTCAGATGAAGGGTGGGCTCTAGGACATGAAGTTTATGTTACTGTCTTAGGCCCACCTCATGAGGACATTCCAAATCCATGGTCTTCACAGCAAAAGGAAAAAGCAAAGTAGCTGCTTCAAAAACCACAATTATTCTATGTGAGTTAAATTTCCTACTTCAGATCACAGCACTACACACTAGTGACTAACGGCCAGGTCTGATTTCCATCCCCTTTTGTCTTTTGAAAAAATACAGCATACAAATTGCCATTTTGATTTTTGTGGATGACCCTGGAGTGGGGATGTGAAGAGTCCATGGTAGACACTGGCTCTCCTAGAACTGTTTTTGCAAAAAACACCACATGCTGTCGATACAGCCAAACAGCTTTATAACTGCAGCTTTTGAAAGAGTTTGGAAAGTAAAAACACAAAATATGCAACACGTCTAAGATTAGCAACATTTTCACTTTGTGACATTTGACAAAATACATTTTTGCTTGTAGTTCAGGAAAATTCTATGCAGACAAAATAGTGGAAACTGTGGAAACGAAGGTCATTCAGCTTTTGGCTAAAGCATCAATATTCAAATACAGAGCTATGGCAACTAACACCCAAGGGCTAATAAAATTTTGTCACTATCTGTCAGACAACATGTTGTTATCCCATTTGCTATGAATGGTACCTCTGGTCCAGTCAATGGGAGTGACTAAGGATTCAGAACTTTGCAATGTTTCATGAGGAAAATGAATGAAAATCGCCACACAATGGGCCAGAGAAACACATGTCTCAGCTCCTTCATGGTTCCTGTGGCCTTCACAGATCTGGAACAAAGACTTCTGAGAGAACGTCACCTTCAACACATCTGATAGCTATAGTAGTCAACACCTTCACAGAGGGACTAAGAAATTTAAGAGAAAAGTGGGAAAAGGAAAGACAAAAGCACATCAAAAGATTTTATGACACTTGGAAATTCACAGGTCCATTTGCCAGAAGTTTGGCAAGTGGGGGATACCACCCAAAACCCATGGTACCATTATAATGGTCTACCTTTGCTTATCAATCCTGATGCTGAGAATTTCTCTTAGGGAAAATAGCTGCAATAAATCCAGAACTTTTAATCCAAAAAGAACCCAGTTTTAGTCATCTGACTTAATGTCCCCTCTCAAAGTCAACTGAAAAAAAAAAAAGGGGGACCATGGCAAAAGATAACACTTGCAGTTGAAGATAAAAAGACTAAAAAAGAGAGAAAAGTCCTGCTCTAAAAAAGAGAACTGTGTCAATCCCTATTCATGTCTTACAAAAAGGCCAATAAAGTTTTTGTGAGAGTACATCTGAATTTTACGAGACTTTCTGCATTGGTAAATGAAGTTTGCATTTAAATCCATAGAGTGAGCTTCCTTTTGGCTTAAAGGATTTTAGTGTAAACTGCGAAGACTGCACAAGCAATGCTCTAAAAATTGTAAATTAACTTTATGTTGCTGCAGTCTGGCGCAGCTGGGAAGTGTAGTGGCATGATTTTAAGTCAAGTTTAACGCATGATTATTAGACTTAAATACCTCTGAGGGCCGAAAGACTTGGCATAAAGTGGGCTATTTTGTAGAAATGTTAAGTAGCCTACCAAGTATTAAAGAACACTTTTAATTTCGTGGCTCATTTTGCATCAGGACAGGAAGGCTTCTAAAGCAAGTGCTTGATCTGACAACTAAATCTCTTTCAAGAGGGGCATTTGTGTTGACCTGCAAATATTAAAGTAGCACAAGGGTTTGGGTCACAGTGAGTAACCACACTTGGTCAGTTCAGTCCATCTGTTCCACGATTCTATGCCCCCCTGCCACAGCCCACACACACTTTGGTTTGTAAATCTCACAAGCCTGGGTTCTTTTCGGAATTCTCTTGTAAAATAGGATTCAAACAATCCTGATGTGCCACGGCCACAGAATTTCCCGCACTTCTGTGAAAGTCCTATGTGGGATCCTAGCAGAATTAAGTAAGAGAAATGTGAAGAGGGAGTGAAATGCGCTTAAATATAGATTTGACCCTTGGGCTGAAATCAGAGGAGAATCATGTTAAATTGCTTCCTTTTTTACTCAATATGATATGATGATGAAGTGTATTTATAAGACCCAGAGCCAAAAAAGAAAAGATAGAAGAAAAAGAAAAATCCAAGGGAGAAATTCCAGACATTCAGGGATTGATAATAACCTCTTAAAACAAACTAAGAAACATTAAAATTTTTCATCTGTTTTTTTAAAATAAAAAACATTTATCGAAAATCTTAAAAGGATCTGTGTGGATTCACAGAATAGATGAAACAATTAGAAGGCGGATTAGAAGGGAGAGGAAAAAGGGTAGGGTGGTTTAAAACAAAAATCCTCCAAGAGGGATACTAACATCATCTTCATAATGTGTTTTCTATGAATTATTCAACAGTTAATGCGGCTTCCTTCTGCATACCACCCACGCCACTGAACCTCAAGTTTACTTTGGGTGGCTGACCATCTATTTCCACTTCTTTCTCTTTCAGAAACCTACCAGGGATGTCAAGTGGTGTACACTTTCCTGCTTTCTCTCTGTTCCCTAGAAGGAATAAACAAGTCGAGCACACTAGCAAAAGGATGTTTTTGTGATGTAGATATGGCGTTTTGAAAATATGCTTGACAGTTCTAAGAGGATTTGTCTGTTCTATATAATATGCCTTTGGTTCCTGAGAAAAGCAAGATGCTTTTGAATTTTATATAGCAGAGGCTTCTATCAAATATAGGGGACCATACCCTATACCACACATTAGTTAGAGAAAATGGCCAACACCTCCAAGGGTTCTTCAATGCCTTACCCATGGTATCATAAATTCATCCTATCTTTAGGTCTTTTTCACTTAGGCGGAGATTCACAACATTTTTTTTAAAACATGGGATCTACAAAAACATTGTTTAAAAAAATGGATCATATCCCCAATGCCAGGCACTCCCCACCTCCCCCATTTCCTGACTATTTTTATTTTATTCTTATGTAGCCAGCCTCTAAGTAGCTGATCAGCCTTGTGGTTAATCTAGGTCCTTGACTTTGGTTGTCCTGATTGTGGACAGCTAATTAAAACATCCACCAGAAGATGAGCAGGAGCAGAGCTCTCCATCTGCAGTCTACCCTGACATCTTGTCAGAAATGATGAAATAGGATGAATGATGGAGTAAAGTGTGCAGATGGGGGTCATGATTATCTGTGGATTTCAATTTTCCACAGTATCATTGCCTCTTATTTAAAACATAAAGCAGCATGTTAATGGTGCTATAGAGAAAGCATACTTGGTGAGGTCAAGTTATCAGAGCTTGAAGGCTCCCTGAACAATGCACATGATTTCTAGGACATTGCAGTAGAGGTCTATTTACTCAGATATCATTTAGAGCAAAGACTATCTGCTAATTTCCCAAGAGGCAAAAGGAGGGGGACCTGTAGCCTATGGAGAGATTTGGTGATAACATAGTACCAGAAGGATAGAAAATTTCAAGAACCTGGATTCATAAGTACAGTAAAACCCCCCTCATTCCTTTAAAACAACAATGTTGGGGAAGTGGATAACCACCCACATCCTAGAATTATTTGAGGCCTATGGCATCTGCAGTTCATGTGTCCTTGGGTCTAATTTGGCCTCTCTTGTCTCCAAATCCATGTAATAAGCTGTGTGCTAATAGCACTCTGCAATTTGACTGGCTTAGCTGGGAATAGAGATGGTCCCGCTTTGTTGAGTTAGAAGAAACAAGTTTCCATATTGAAAAGTCTATGCTGCTTGAAACCTCTCCTCTACTATCATGGGCAAGGAAGGGGAGTGTGGGTAGATGTGTCCTTGAAGAAAACGAAGGTGGGGTATACGGCAAGAACTCGTTTCCAGTCTATCTGACCTCTGGATCTTGTTTCCATTAAGTGGCTAGGATAGATAAGGAATTGGTTGGTGCTGGTGTGATGTACTCAGGTTCTAAATTCTAAATGCCCTCCTTGACGTTGCTCAAGTCACACAAACGGGTTGGTAACCCTGTTTCACTTCTAAAAGCCAGTTGTATAATGCTTGCCGACATCACAGATGCCAGTTGGTAGAAATCTCTTGACAATCTGGTACCAGAATCAGCTGGCCCTTTGGGACACATCACTAAAAACCTGTTTCAAAACGTGCACTAGTCGTTCTCTGCCTCCCCAGCTTTATTGCAACTCATCTTTTACGAGTTACTTCAACCTAGTTACCTCCTCACTTTTATCCTTGCCACCTTAAATCTGAGAAGTTCATCGAGTGTTAACCCACTTGTGGATTCAGAGGAGACAGGAGAGCCCTCTTTTTTTAAGAGAGCTTATAATTTTCCCTATTAACAGAGTTTACCTAGATTAAATTCAGTTTCTTCAACCAGGGATTCTCACTGGTTATAAGTGAAGGCTGAATTCCCCAAATGCCAGTGGGCAGAAAGCTGCCTCTTCCTCCCATTTAAAGCAAGTGTCCCGAAGCTGGCCATCCCTCTGTCTCTCGAGAGGAAGTGGACTAGAGTCCGTTCTGCCTGCTGTAGCTGAAGTCGGCTTCATCAAGCTGGGATTCCGTAATGTTTGAGAGTTTCGTGTGTGTCCTCCCAATCTCTTCAAGGGCACAGGCCAGGGAGTCAAGGTCACCATCGTGCTGATGACGCGCTTCCCACAGGTTCAAAATGACAGCAGATGGGCTACTTTGTGTAGCAAAGTAAGATAAGTTCCTACACAGAGAGAGTTAAATAAAAAGAATAACAGAACAGGAATGAAAACAGAGATAAAGAAACAAATAAAATCCACTCCAAGAAAATTAAAAATGAATTGTAGTAACAGGTATTGTTATAACAGAAGTACAAAGTCCTTGAGGCAGGTCTGGGGGAGTCTAGTCTATCCCAGCACTCAGCTGAAATCACTTTGGAATGTCCCCAGCGACCTTGTAACCCAGTCCCCTCTCGGTCCTCATCTTCCTTGAGTTCTCTGTGTGTGTTGCTCCCTGATGAACCCACTTGAAAATTTCTGTTTCATTAGCTTATGTGATGATGTCACTCATTCCTATATTTTCAAAACACCTGACCCCTCTCTATCACTCCCTTGGTAACCAGACCGGCTATCAAGTTTTTATCTTCAGTGTCTTCTTCTTGCCTGCTCAGTAAGCTCATATACTAAGTGGATTAGTTATCACTCTAAGTGGACAGTGTGTAGGGCTGCACCTCCAGTCTTACAGGTTGTGAGCCACTTACAGATGTCTAAGTGGCCTTGGAATTTCCCCAATTAGATCTCTCCTCATCCTCAAACTTAACACATCAGAAATTTATATGTCTATATCTATGTATCTATCTATGTATCTATCTATCATCTATCTATCATCTATCTATCTATCTATCATCTATCTATCTATCTATCTATCATCTATCTATCTATCTATCTATCTATCTATCTATCTATCTATCTATCTATCTATCATCTATCTATCTATCTATCATCTATCTATCTATCATCATCTATCTATCATCATCTATCATCATCATCTGTCATCATCATCTATCTGTCACCTATCTATCATCATCTCCATGCCTCCAAACTGGCTCCCATTCTGACTATAACAAGTATGCCAGTAATTACAGCAATCATTTCAATTGCTTACACGAGGACATTTACTTTTGAGTCTTCTCTTTGTTGTTTCTTTCTTTCTGACATACTCATCAGCTTCACCTTTCTCCATTCATAGTACTTATATTTAATTTATGCTCTATCATTTTATGACTTGGATCACAACAAAAGCCTCATAGCTCTTTATGCCTCCAAACTCTAATATAACCTGCATTCTATTTCTTCAGTTATTAGGTATCTACTCTACTCGCTTTCAGTGTCTCCCCTCAACCTAGCTCAGACAATATGTATGTATTTTTACTCAGCATTCTGTTGTCCTTTCAGCCATTAATCTGACTTAGGTAATACTTGGCTTCTTGCTTTCATTGACTAGGAATGCCCACTTTCTCTCTTTACCTCTGTTTATCAAGATCCTACACTCTTATAACCTGGTTCAGTTTTCATCTCCTCTTTGCTCAGCGATTTATTTCTTCTCTGCACTCTTTGTCTGCTTGTGCTTAAATTTTCATGTGAGTAAAATGCTTATATATTTCATGTACATGAGCTTGGCTTTTCCAGTGTGATTACAGACAACTTAAGGGGAAGGATCATAGCTAATAATCTTCTGATTCTGCAATAGCACTTATCATAATACTGTGACAGGCTTTTATTCAATATCCATCGACTGAGTAATTCATTGGCATGAACTTTTTTTATCAGATGATATGGGATCTTCAGTGAAAACAAATGGTAACCTTTTGGATAATAACACTGCTATAGTGGAGACTAAGGCAACACAAAGTATTAAAGGTCATGGTTTTTCATAGGTACATTTTACAGCAGGGATAGAAATGTCACCTCTGGTAAAATTCTGATGACTTGAAAAGAATTGAGTCAACCAAGAATTGCCGATATTGAGGATGGCACTACTTTTTATCACTACACTCAGCATATAATCACAAAGTAAGTAGACTCACATAGTGAAGAGAAGACAAGCTTTTAAGGGCACATTACCATTCATAAGCAACACACAGTACTTTTGAGTAAATCAAATGCTGTTTTATTCAAAGATCTTAAGGGGCTGCTTGATTGCCAAATAGCAGAAATCTCAGGGTACTATATATACTTTCCACTATATCTGAATCTTTAACTGAGGAAGGGAGAAGGGCAGCTTAGAAATATTCTCTTGTTTCTTTTTATCTTTCCTTCTTTCCTTCTCTACTGTCACCCCTCAATCCCTACCCCAATGGCCCTAGAATCAACTATTATGATTCATTTTTACACTAATATATATAGCAAAGCAACCTCACTTAGGTAGTTGAAGGGATTCTAGTCTCTCTTACTTAAGAACATTGTTTTGAATATTGTCACTTCTTCCTGGTCATGTGGACATGTTTGTGGGAAAAGCTGTTATATCACCAGGTCTAGAAATAAACTGACACACCCCAACCAATTTAGGTAGCATGTACGAACTGGAGGAATAGCTGAGAAAGAGGCCCACTGAGAGAGCAGGTGTGGGTGGACTCTGGGTGGGCTGTGCAACAATCTCTTTCCACGTAATTTATGAGAATAATGACCATGGGACCTACATTTGTTCCTCTCCATCGCCATTTCAAAAAGAAAAATAATGCCCACAAGTATGACAATAAAAGCAGCACAGATTTGTCACTTTACTGAGAGTTTATATTTCATATTTATTGTTTAACAACAATGGACTAGAGTCCTATGGGAGTGACTTTCAGATTTCTTGTGATCCTTGTAACCTCAGTTGTACTTCATTCTATAGCAAGGGGTGAGAAATAAGGGGCCTCATGTGGTCTCTACAGCAACTCAACTCTGCCATGGTAGTGTGAAAGCAGCCATGGGCACTACATAAGTGAAGAGCAAGGCTGTGTTCCAATAAAACTTTATTTAGAGACACTAAAATGTGAAGGCCATATCGTTTTCACATGTCACACAATATTACTCTTCTTTGATTTTTTTTTCCTGAGCATTTAAAAAATGTAAAACGATTCTAGCTTCCAGGCTATGGAAAGCAGATGGTGGGCCAGATCTGGCCTGACAGCTATCGTGCTGATCCCTGTCCCCACACTGTATTAAAACCCAGCCTAGCTTTTCAGAGGTCGCAGCTATTTGAGAGAAGATTAGACTAAACATTTCTTGTGCCATATTTGGAAAGAAGCACCTACAGGACCAAGGTTGTGAATCCCAGAGCTGCATGTCCTGCCTCAAGCACTCTGACAGTTTTATCCTCAGTACCTGCTCCAGATCTTTGACATTTCAAGACATGCGAGGAAGACCTGGGCATAAAAACACAGTAAGAAAACTTTAGGAGAGGCCTACGGAATATGGTGGAGGTTGTAATGAATCTTTGTCCCAACACAACATTAAAAAAAAATCCTAAGGCCATGGGGTGGGTGGGAAGGGGTTATAAATACACTTCCTAGGGGAGGAGCGGAGTGTAGAGTGACTCCTGTCAGCCAGCTGGTTCTGAAAAGTCCTGCAAATGTCCTGATTTGTAGAAAAAGCACCCATGTCTAAAGGCAGCTAAATGATCAAAAATGACAGAAATATAACACTCATTTGGCACAGGCTGCTGAACATATTGGAGCAAGTGAAATGTGCTCCCCAAAGCATGTTTCAGATTTATTCTCTGAATTTCTATAAGGGACACTTGTTCGGCATAGCACACACAAATCTCGTATTCCACTTAATTTTAGTAGATACATATAGGAGCATATCAGCCTGATTAAAATGATTCAATTAATTTTGTGATAAACAGATACTCTATTAAACTACAGTTACCTATCTATGCCAGAATAATTAATATATAAAGGACCCTAAAATTCTAATGCAAGAGGCTAGTCCTCAGACATCTGAATCATTTTATTGCTTGCTTGTGTGCAAATGCATTAAGATTTTTTGAAAGTTGGTATATCATACATTCATTTGGTCATCTTCCTGCCACCCCTTTAAAATTATTCTGACCCCAATCTGTGTGACCCATTTCGCTTCATAATTATGCTGGTGCATTTGGACACCAGCAAATAAATGCATACGCAATTCAGGGAACATTGCTAATGCTAGAAAAGAGAATTCATACCAATAGTTGATTTAAGAAATTTCCTGAATATCTGTGATATGTATTTTTTGAAATGCAATAACATTTAACAAAAACAGTAGTCCTGAAATTCACATGAGTGCCTTTAAGTAAAACTTATTATTTTCTTTCTCTTTGAAAAATGTTTAAAGAAGTGAATGCTTGTTCTCATCTTAGATGCTTCAAATTATTCTGTTTTATGCACCGAAGTTTGGGGAGCCTTTTATCAGAGCCTTTTCAAATTCTGATCTACTGAGGTAATTTTGAAAAATAATATTTTTTGTGTGTGGCATCATAAAGATGCTGTATGCTATGCAGATAAGATTATCTAGTCTGTAAATTATAGGAATTTACTTTAGAATCATTCCGTGTCTTCAGTTCAATTCATTTGTCCTAAGCCCTATGGACTCAGTGACTTTATCTTTTCTTTGGAACCCTCACTGAAAGAGTACAGATAAACTGTGAAAGGCACGTGCTAAGACAGCTTAATAGATCTATATCCATCTAAGTTCACTGAGTAGTAATGGTTTGTTAGGTTTGATTTTGTTTGTTAGCCTACGTGAGTTCTGTTCACTTGGGTTCCTGGGGGTTTGTTTCATTACCATGATTAATTCCATCTGTCTGAGACTTCCCCATGCCTCATCCCTGATCCCCAGGTAAAATCCTATGCTTTATGTGGAAACTGGGGCAGAACTGGGAACATAAATCTACTCTAGAAATTTCGCTAGCGAGAGACAGGCCAACTTATAACGGTGTGTGTGGGTCACAAACTGAATTTTTACATAGAATCTCAGTTTTCAAAATACAGCTTCAAAGGAATGATCATGTTAAATGAATCATGGAAATTGGGTTAGATTTGAGGATTTTGGGAAATAGTTACAGCGCCTTCTGTTTTCTTCTTTGGGTACAAACAGGAGGGGAGGCTTGAAGGGACTATGATAAATACTATATAAGGTCTTCATATACTCTTGTAACACAGGGATAATTTTATGAAAATTCCACAGGTGTCCATGCAGTGTGAAGTCAGAGATTCCACCCTTTCTTTAGTACTTGAAAGCTGCCATTCAAATGCAGTATCTTAGGGAATGGTAACATCTACACCCTCCATCAGTTAACAGAGGTCAGGTAACAGTAATGGAGGAAGGCAGGGGCCTGAGCCTCTAGCTCAGCCCTTGGGGAAATGCACTGACGAGCTGCAAGGGCACACTGCATTCTAGCTGGATTTTTGCCTGAATTCCAGATAACAAAGCTTTTATTTTAGTTACTCAGAACCATATTACCAGGGGGCCAATATACCTCTTCACAAGCTGTGAGCTCTTCTTGTGACTGAGAATGACTTTCCTACTGAAATACAGAAGGGGGCCACATTTGAGCTGCAGCATCCCATTCTTCGCATTGAAGATACCTCACACCAGGGACCCGCCATACTTGCATTCAGAATGTATAATCTCACCCAACACTTTCAAGTAGAAGGGAGCACTTGCACCTGTAACATGAGGGCAGCAAGTCTGTTTATATTCTACAAACTATTGCCATGTATATTAAGACCACTTTTTTTTTAACATTAAAAAGTATATTTAAAAATATCTTTTCTGAGTAGGCTGGCAGTATAAAAAGTGAAAACAAAGCTTAGCTGCCTATAATAAATTTGGAAGCATCACTATAAGAATAGTGATAATCCTACTGTATAGTACCAAATAGGGAATTGAAACATAGCCATAATGAAAAAACCTTAATATCCTTGCTATCATCTTAATTGTCTCATTTAATGAAAGCCTCTTATGTGACCAAAACCAATCCTCCATATGGTTTTTTAAATGCAAATAGAAAAGAAAAAACACCATTTATTTTTGTACAGTAGTAACTGGCCACCCCATAAGCATTTGGCCCATTCATCAAGCTTTCATCCACAAACATCAGCCTCACTCGGCACCCAACAAACAACAAAGCAGCTTTCAGGGTAAAGCCAGTCAGTGGTGCGTTTTTTCAAAAATAAGCACAAAATGTGCACCATGATGCAACTGGTGCCTGTTGCTCCCTGATGCCTTCAAATGAAAGAAAGCTGGGGTGGAGAACCCAAAAGGAAAGGATACAGGCCACTGAAAACATGCTGAGCTCCATTCTGTTTTGCCCTGAGAGTGCTGCCTTAATTCTCTTACACCAATAAATTCGGCAATAAGTGTCCGTTCCTAGTTTTGCCTTTTGCCCATTCCACTGTCTGGTTCTTGAAAGGGAATGGCAAGTGTCTTCCTTCTTTGGAAGATGCATTAATAGCCCTGGAGCCTTCGGGACAGCCTGTGAGTTGCCAG
The DNA here is from genome assembly GCF_964146895.1 of Miniopterus schreibersii. Lineage (NCBI taxonomy): Eukaryota > Metazoa > Chordata > Mammalia > Chiroptera > Miniopteridae > Miniopterus > Miniopterus schreibersii. The sequence continues at coordinate 18,617,388 of NC_138102.1, read as the reverse complement.
ACTAGAACAAGCCCAATTGCAGACCCTGTTTTTAGCTCTCCAGTTTCATTCCTGACAGGTAAGTATGTTAATTTCTTATATTTGGAAATGAAGGGCATCGAAAACTACCAAGTCAAATCTCTACTTTTCTTTGAATTGGGGTATATCATGGAAATATAGGTCTAATTTAAATTGATTGTCCATTTCAATAATCTTGAGACATTTTCAAGCATCCCGAGGGGGATGCAGAAGGACCACCACTTGTTCCAAGAAGAAACACCACTGTGTTAATCCTGAATGGGGAAGGGCGAAATATTTATACTTTTCCCTTTGCAAAACACTCAATATTTGTTTGAATAAAACCTCACGAGTGGTTAAAAAGAAATAGTTAATCACTTAAAGGATACTCTAATGAGTTAGGTATAATCATTCCTATAATTTCATTTTCTCAAATTATGAAAAGGTCCTATTCAGACACCCTGACATTGTCCAGCTTTTCAGTGCTGCTTGAGACAGCACTGTGAATGGGGGTTATTTAGATTTTAAAGGGGGCTTGGCATTTCCATCTTTTCTGAAAATATGTAGCTCAGAGGAGGAAAACTTATTCTTTCAAAGATCAGGACAAATTCACCCCTTGCCTAGAAGGTATGCAGTGTCCCTTGTCACCACCGCCCTGGGGTTTACAGTGGGAAGATGACTTTGGCTTTGAGAGAAACATAAAGAGCTACTTTTCTATAGTGCCTTAAGGACGGACACCTGCCACTTACAGCTTGGTCGTAGGCAAGCTTGTCCCAGGGCTGTCTGTTTGCAGCCCTACATTAGTGGGGAGTTTCATGAGTCATTGACTTTGGTGGAATGAAGCCCGAACACTCACCGCTTTGCTGTGCTGGGGCCCTCTGGCTTCCCTGTATGGGCTCTTTAAATTTTAGACCCTGCCTAAGTCCACTGGGCCTGAACCTGAAAATCTGATTCGAGCTCTCATCATAGTTTGCCTCCAAGGACCTATGTAATGCTATCCCCCTAGGTACTGATTCCCTTGAAAGGAGTCATGAAGATTGTTTTTTAGAAATGGCAGCCTCACGTCCATTTTTATATTTAAACATTAGAGCGTCTTTTCTAGTCTCCAGCCTGCAGAACCAAGAGAGCTTAATTTGGTGGAATCATCCTAAACCCCAAAACACAGGAATGAAAAGATTCAGTGTGGGGGCTGCTGGAGTCACCCTCCCCAGTGGTCTCCCTATGAAGCAGGTGTTCTGCATACAATTTCTCATCTCTCTCTCCTCCCTCCTTTCTTCACCTCGTAAGAAAGCAGGAGCTGGGACTGTTCCACTTCTAGTGAATTCCCAGCAGCTAGTCAGAGAGACTAATAAGCTGCCTCGTGACCTTCCTCTGTCCTTTCCCACTGCCCTCCGGCCACTTCACTGTTCCTGTGTGTCCAATTAAGAGGGTGGACAGAGGGAATGAAAGGATGTGACCTTAGGGCGAGAAGATTGGGCTTCTCATTAGAGGTCCCGCTAAAAGATTTGGTGGAAAAACCAGTTGCACTGTGCATCGGCCGTGAGGTTTGAAGTCTGTCCTCTGTCCATGGTTCCTTCACCATCACCCGTGAGCACTACCATCTGAAACGCACTTGAACTACTCCAACCAGTGGACCAATAGGAAATATGTCTCTTTGGGAGCGCTTACAAATTTTCAAATAAGTATGCTATTACTGAAAAAATGATTAATAAGATGCAGTTTATCCGCTCTTTTCCATTTTGAAATTCTTTCTTTCATTTCGGCTGCTTCCCCTCTACTCTTCCTCCCGTATCTTAGGCACTTTATCCAGCATCTGTTCCCATAGCAACTTGGTCAAGCTGGCTATGTTCACAGGGTTTCTGGAATATGAAAATCATGAGGCCGTAAAAAGGATGATTTAAGGGTATCAGGGACTATCTATGACCCGAGAGAAAAGCCAGGATTCTCCACAACGTAAGCTATGGAACCCGCTTTCTTTTGAGACCAACTTTCCAAATCGATGCTCCTTATACCTATTCTATTTATTAGAAGGCAAATTTTTAAGCTCAAGTATACTATCCAGTGAAAAAGTGCATGTCGCCCTAGCCAGCTTGGCTCAGTGGTTAGAGCTTCGGCCTGCAGACTGAGGGCCCCAGATTCAATTCCGGCCAAGGGCACGTGTACCTCATACATCTCTCACATCGATCTTTCTTTCTCTTTCTCTCTCTCCCCCCCTTCCCCTCTGAAAAGCAATGGAAAAAAAAAATATTGAGTGAGGGTTAAAAAAAAGTTCATGCCATTCATTTAAGAACAATTCATAGCATTTCCCCTAATATGATATATTCAAATGTAATTGAAAAGGAAAGCATCATAAAAATACCAAGTGCTATGGAAGTTGAGAGATGCGAGAACACTTCTGGCTGAAGCAGTCTCCAATGTTATTTATTTTGTTTAGTCTTCAGCAATGCTGCCCACCACCTACTCCTGTGCACTCAGTTCTTCATTTCTCAGCCGTTATCCCCGTACCCATCGCCTGTGGCCCAGAGCACTGAAACGGAGCATTACTGCAGCTGAGTTTAAAGAAAGAATGTGCAGTCTCAGCTTTGATGTGCGGCAAGTATGGACTCTCAGTGATAGAGTTTGCTCACAGAATCTGTAACTGCAACTGTTACTGATGATGCTCTTTGCTGGGCTGTGGAGCTTATGTAGCGTGATCCATATGCCAGGCGAGTTGCAAAGCCACCTGTGTCGCCGCCTTACAGCACCCGCCACTGACACTTCTCACATTCTCACCAATTGCTAAACGAAGGCTTTAACTTCATATTCCATCTCCTTTCTCTCCTATTCAGCTCTAAGTAGAAACTTGTTTGGCAAAAAGGCAGATTATCATCAGTGACATTTGCATTTACCAAAAAGAGGGTAAGAGAACATTTTCTCTGGCATGTAAATAAAACAAATGTTTCCCTCGGCTTCCTTTGCAAACTCTTCCTTCACGATTTGAGGGCTGTTGCTTCACTAGCTTTCTAACATTTTTGGAAATTAATAAAAGAGGGGAAGAGTCAGGTAAATGCGTTGTCACAAAATCAAGGTCGGTGAATTCTCTGAATAGAAAGAATGACTATGTGATCTGGGATCATCTTTCTCTTGTGATCCCACAGTTGATGAAATCTCAAGCTACAGAAAGCTTTCTTACCCAAATATACGGGCATGCTGATGGTTAGATATCTGTGTTTTCACACACGCTGATGATCAGTTCTGTATTATCTCATTTATAACCATAAGGGAGCAAGACCAGTGATTTGGGACAAATTACATCGGGAAATCCCCTTCATCTCTGTCACATGTTTCTTCCCATGTAGAAGATATATTTTTGGTTCACTGACGAAAACATAAAAGGAACCAAAAGTTTCTGCAAAATGAGAATGAGCTAACATGGTGCGAGAGGATTTTTTAGCAGTTTTCTCCCATTCTGCTTCTCTGAATGTCTTGGCGGCCCTCTCTGCTGGAAACACAGCAGCCTGCAGAAGACCCTACCCTGTGCTTCCCCTCCCAAGAGGCCTGGATGCAGAGAGGGGTGAAGAAGCCGTAGCTCCTTGTGTAACCCTGACTGAAGCAATAAGATCCTGTGGAAGTTTTAGTGAGTAAGAGCGGGCTCACTTAAATGAGGGGCCAGTAAACTATGCACTACAGGCCAGATAGGGGTCCTTGCTTGTTTTTAAAATATAGTTTATTGGTGCACATTCATGCCTAGCTGCTCCGGCTAATACACACTACAGAAGCAGAGCTAAATTTTGCTGAGTAGTTGCAACAGATCCCATGTAGTCTCAACTATTTACTATGTGGTTCTTTCATAGAAAAAGGTTGCTAAGCCCCAGTTTACATCATTTTTGCTCCATTATTCGACTACTTTTGAAGAGTTAAGTTAGAGAATAAAAGGGAGGGTAGGAAATGCCATTCACTGATGTTGAATATGTTAATTAAATGAGATTGAAAGATACAAGTGCATTATGTAGATTCATGCCAATCCAAATTGCTATATTAATTGTGAAAATATTAAAGGGAATAACTAACATTTATTGGAAATCGACATTTTCTGGGGACTATGTTAGAAACTTTCCAAAAAGTAGGTCATTTGAATTTCTTAGGTCAAGGAAATGAAGTCTTTCCTGGAGAAGGGACCTTAGGGAAAACCAGAAGCAAGCGAACAGACAGACACACCAAGTACTCCTATTTCATGACCCCGGTCACTGGAGGGGGCAGTGTGCTCCTGCGTAGCCATTTACTGCTCATTAGAGCCCAGAGACCAAAGGACCTGAGCCTCAGTCTCCTGGGTTGAGATGCATTTTCCCTGCTGTGCACCGTCAGAACCTGACGACTCTGGAGGCACTCACTGTCATTCTCTTACGTATACTATGAATGGACAATAAAACAGAACAAGGCAGGAACATGCACACCTGGACGGTTTGTGAAAATTACTTTCTTATAAATGATGAATGAAAAATCATAAACTCTAAAAGCCAGAATGGATTAGAAAGTTAATGCAGTCCGAACTCTATGAACTGCATTTGTAGAAAAGAAACACGGATGATAAGTGATGTGTCTAGGCACACAGTATTGGTCATAGAACCAGGAGGGCCCTGCAGATTTTTCAAGTCCCTGCCCAATGTTCTTTTTTTTCCAAAACATGTTTTTATTGATTTTTACAGAGAGGGAGGAAGGGAGAGGGAGATAGAGAGATAGAAACATCGTTGAGAGAGAAACATCATCAATCATCTGCCTCCTGCACAACCCCAACTGGGGATCAAGCCTGCAACTTGTGGCATGTGCCCTTCCTGCCTAGGAATCAACTGGTGATCTCTTGGTTCCTGGGTCAATGCTCAACAGCTGAGCCACACGGGCCAGGCCCAGTGTTCTTTTTAAACTAAATTCTGTTTTCTGGGTAAGTTTTTCATTCGTGTCCCTAAGCCGATCGGAAAGCGAACTTGCCTTAGTCATGGTGTTCATGTTATAAACGAGACATCTTATCCTGTTTCAAAGTCGCTGGGAAATATTCACATTATTATTTTTTTCCTGTACACTCATTCATTTTGGTATTCTTTCATTTTCAATATATCCCCTTTCAAGAATGTATCTGTTCTTTTTGGGCCTGCTGTCTCTGTAAATGTGTTTTCTCTTGCGGCAATGCCTCCTCTCTTGGTTTTCCTCTGTGAGCCCGACTGCTTTCTAGCTGGGCCCGTCCTTCTTGAATTCTGGACCCCACTCGGAACAGAGAACAGCACTCTAGTCTTTCTTGGCAGACACCTACCCTCCCTTTCAGAGAAGAAAGGGTCAGGTAGCCTGTCTGTGAAAATAAAGAACAAAAAATGGAAATAACAGAGCAAGCCAAACAGTAAGAAAATAAGGTTTTGCCTCAAGAGGAAAAAAAGTAATACCAAAGAAAAGGGAAATAAAATGGTTCTGGGAAACTTGTTGTTTCTTCTATCCACTCTGGGGCCTGTGAAGTGGATTAGGGAGAGAGGAGACATTATTGGCGAGTGCCTTCCCCTTGATTCATCAAGGGGAGCCCAAACTGCCCGCCCATCGCTAGAGCTCTGGCAGCATCGCCCTGCAGTTTCTCATCTAATGTAACAAAGCCCATTATAAATCTTTCTTTTCTACTGTCAACTCAACTACAGTGTTTGCTCAGTAATGAGCAGTGCCCGTTTAAGCAGCAGATTCATTCACAGTGCTTGGGCAAACTTTTGCTTTTCTAATGCCCTCTGCCTTCAGATCTGAGAGTTACCATCCTCAGGCTTCCTTTTTTATCTGGAGGTACCCACTTCTGCAGGCTGAGCTTGTCCCCGTTAAGGGTTAAATGATGCTTAAGGTTAGCGAATGGTGGGGAGCAGATTGGAGGAACTTGCCTCTTCATTTCTGTATCTGTCTCGGGACTGTGCTGGGTCCCTCGTGAGCACCCAGGTGACATAGTCTCACTCTCCCATTTGTGTGGCCCAGTTAGCAAACACAGAGATGGGCCCAGGACCAAAGTAGGGCTTTTCCATAATGTCCCCAATGGCAGTGTCATATTCTTGTTCTTTTCCCATTTACTCAGCTGGACCTCACATGAAATAGGGTCAGAGGAATATCAGAGCCTGGAAAGCACAAGAATACACCCAACCCGCTTCATTTACCAAAGCTGCTCGAGTAAAACCTTCTTTCAGAAGTTGTCCCCAGTTACCTGTTGATGCTGTTTTTCTGTGCTAACATCTGCCAGTCCTTGCCTTTGGCATTGGGGGTGTCAAATGTAGCACAGATCCGCTGTCTGATGGAGTAGGGGATTTTGAAGGCTCTGGGGCCAGTCTGTGCAGGGAAAGTGCTGTCCTCCTGTGCAAAGAAAGTGATGGTTTCTCTTTCACTCTGAAACAAAATAGGAAAAGCACGATCAGATCCAAGTGGAAGCACACCTGCTCAACACTTTCATTTTTTAAGAAAATCTATGTTAGCTCACATGCACAAAATGCTTGCCTATTGTGATGAGGCTCTATAAAATATATTGACAAGCTCCCCTCTCTTCTAAAGTACTAAATAACTTCTCAGTAGCCTAGTGAATCATGTACTGGAGATTAATAACAGCCTCTTCCACTCAGGGGAGTCACAGTGATCAGCTTCCTACATCTGAGGATTTATCAGGTGAGAGCAGAGTTAGACATGTGCATGTGCATTTTTTTTAGGGGGGGGGGGGTTGAGAGTAGATCTAGAATCAGTAGGATGAAACTACCAAATGATAGATTTCAGTTCAGTGTAAGGAATGACCCTCTGAGAGTTAGGACTGACCAAAGATGAATGGTCTGATGGCTGGGAAGTCACTTGTCAGAAAAGCTATAAAGGGGGAACCGATTGTGTGTTGATCATCTTAAAGTTTGGGTTTTCCCCAGTCCTAAAGTTGTGTGATTCGATAGTAAAAATTTTGGTCTTGTTTTAGAATCAAATTGCTTTAGTAGAATAGGAGCCAGCCATGAGTCAGGATTGAGATCTTGAGTATTCTGTGGAGTGGTGCAGGCTGGAAGGCTTCTACCTCTTGTCTGCCCCCCTTGCTTCTGATTTAGAGTTGTTCAGTGAGTATTTGTTATTTGAATACATCATAGTAATTGGATCATCATATCCAACATGAAACCACACAGAAATGTGTCACATTGGAGTAGATGCTGACAAGTTTGTGTGGACTAACAGAATTTTAAGACCTGAAAAGTAATTGATGGAATCCCTCCCATGATTATGCTATGCTACTAGACAAAAGGGATTTTGCAGGTGTAATTAAAGTCCTTAAACAACTGAGTATGAATTGATCAAGGGAAATTTTCCTGGGTGGGCCTGACCTAATCAGGTAGCCCTTTAAAGAGAAGAGGAGCTCTTATCTGCAGTTATCTCTCCTGCTGGCTTAGAGGAAAATTAAGAGGAAGCTCTTATCTGGAGTTATCTCTACTGCTGGCTTGGAGGAAAATTATCTGCGAGAGGACAGGAAATGAGACTAGGACCTGAGGGTGCTCCCTAGGAGCTAAGAGTGACCCCTACCCAATAGCCAGCAAGAAAATGGGAACTTCAGTTCTCTAGCTGCAAGAAACTGATTTTTCCACATACTAAGCTTGGAAAAGGACTTTGAGCCCCAGCTGAGAACACGTGTCCTGCCACAACCTGGATCTAAGCCTTGTGAGATGGCCATGCCTACCCTTCTGATCAACAACAAAATGTGAGCCCATAAATGGGAGTTGTTTTATGCTGTTAACTTTGTGATAAATTTGTTATACAGCCAGAGAAAGCTGATACAAAGGGAAATTAAAACATCAAGTGTGAGATTGGGTTAAGGGACTACTTAGGACTGTTTAAACTTCAAAAAACTATCCTTTGTGTTAAGAACTTGTCATCTTGGCTGCCCTTCAAGTCAACACATGCCTTTCCTGAACTGCCCTGTGACCCTGTCCTGATTTTTCAAGTCATTATACACCTTCCTACTGAGGCCACCAAACCATGGTGGCCTTTTTGGCTAGTGCCCAGGCTCACACAATTATAAACCTTCAGAACTGACAAGTTTTATGTCTTCAAAAATTTAATGGAGAAAACTGGTTCATTCAGAGATCTTATGAATGACTGATAATATATTTTGTCTCTCTAGAACCATTTAACACAGTTACATTTTGAGGGCTGTGTTTTGGAAACAATGCCTTAACCCAGCATTTCCAAAAGGGTGTCTCGGAACATGTTCTATGGTCAAATACATTTGAGAAATGCTGCATATTATATCTTTTTGTAAAATCAAAGCACATGCTATCTTATTAAACAGATTCTACTTACTGGTTTTAGTTCTGTTCCCTGGAATACTAAAGAAAAATGCTCATCAAAACTCTTCCAGTATTTGAAGTTAGCATGGGGTAATAGAAAAAGCATGGTTTACAGAGTCAAAGTATGAGGTTATACTTCCAGCTCAGTGACCCTGGATGCTACGTGACCTCTGTCAGCCTCAATTTCCTAATAAATCTTTTGGGATTTTCATAGACTCCAGAGAGATTATGAAATTTGATAAAAGTCACCAATGCAGTTTGTGACACAGTTAAAGCTAGGATTCTGATATTCTGATACCTACACCAGGACTCATTTCCCTATACCATCCTGCTTCAAGACAGGTATCAAGAAACCCACAGTATAGGGTAGTTAAGAAAAATACTTTCTGAGTGATATTAACATTTTGCTTCAGGAATTAAGAGCAGGAAAGGCTTCAAGGAGGAGGCACTCGAGTTGGCCTTGAAGGATGGGTAGCTATTGATTGAATAAAAATTGAGTGGATAAGTGATTATTTTAGGCAGAATGAAGAATTCCTTTTTAATATATTGGATGGTTATAAAATAAACCAACTCAGGCTTTTTAGTGCATAAAATAGGTTACAAGATACATCACTTTTTTAAAATCATAGTTTATAAAATTTATTCTAGCCTTTAACAATGCAAATCAAGTACAAATAACTTTCTTAAATATTTCCTGAGTTAGGGCAGGACAACGTCCTTAGAAAAGATGATAGAAACTAGGGTTAGAGGAGGAAAAGGAATTTTTTGCAAGGAAACATGGCAGTTATTATAAAATGGCACCCAAGTGAGTTAACACGTGAAAAGGTGGCTTGCCAATGAAGCTGAAAACATTGAAACTGTCCATGCCAAAGGACTGCAGTAGGCAGAGAACTGGCTTCTGGAAGCCCTCGTGGCATCTAGGAATTGAGCAAATGCACCAAGCTCTATCTTCACTGTTGGTAGAAGAAAGACCACCTTGACACATAAAGTCTTCAGAAAACATGGAATGGAATGGTACAATCTGAAGGTGAGTAAAATATTATGAGACTAACTCTAAAAATAAGTATTTTTTCTATTTAATATACTTTAATAAGTGGGCCCCCCATTTGCCTTATAAAGTTTCCAAATTTAAATATTTTCCATGCATAAGGATGACACTTTATGCAACATTTATGGATGCATTCAAAAAGACATCTGGGCCAAGTAATAAGAATCCTGTAGATACATCACATTTTCTGATTGTTTAAATTAAATATTCAGAGGAATAGTAGATTTTCATGCTCTGCACATCTGAGATAAGCAGCTGCTACCTGGTTAGCTTGGGAGCTGTAAATCAATGAGAAATTCCAAGTATCCTGTCTTTCTTGTAACAGACAAATCATCCCCAACTTCCACCACTTTGGGAAGAAAGATAAGAGAAATTGCTTGAAGGGAAAATTGTAGCATGTAAGATTCCCATTTAAAGTTGCTTCTACCAAAAAACAGATTCTTCAATAATAATATGTTAATAAGGAATGATGAAATAAATTACTTGATGATTTTTCCCTTTTCTTCCATAATAGCAAATTTATTTTGCTTCCACCCACAATTCTTAGATGAGCGATACCACTGCTTTATAGAGTATCAGTTGGTGATGATCGTTAGCTAATTCTGTCGGGCTAAATTTAAGGAGAACCAACCTGTTTCTAAAGATTGACATGATAATGGCCACTCTAAAGAAGAGAAAATATGTATTATCTTGATTACTGGAATAATGTGAGAGGATAGAAAGGACTGCATTTATCTCATAGAGAACAGGCTGGGAGGAATACGGTGGGTGAGGCTGGACAGAAAGAACCAAATGCTTTCACTGAGAATAATCACTGCATTTAGACATTGGAAATCAATATTATTTTACACACATAATGATCATAATTGTAGGTATGTATCTCTTTTACCTCTCATGGTTCCATTGTTAAATTCATGAAATAGCAACACTAAGATGATCCATTAAAGTAAGGTAGGAATTGGGAGCCCTAAGCCTAAATGAGCTAGGACTTTGGAGGAGGGGAAATATTAAAAACTGTATTTCAAAGAAATCTTTTAAAATCTTCAAAAGTTTTAATTACTTCCTATTATTATAATTTTACTGTCATTCAACACCACCCTATTACTAACTTATTAAAACCTCCCAATGCAATCTCTTTCAGCCTAGTGGCCATGAAATATGATGCAATTTAATAACTGATCTGTTATTCCTGTTCACCGATTGATACAGAGCTGTGTCTGGAATGTATCCTGCTTCCTCCCCATGTAATACCAATTTTTCAGCAGTTTATGTATCTTCACTTTTTCTTGAACCATCTACCACAAAAACCAAGTCACTTTTGAGGAGAAGAGGATGGCTTTTATTCATTACATATATCACCAGATGTATGTTTTTCCAAGGAGTGATACAGTCCTAGGGCTGGAAGGACCCTGAGTGATCATTCAATCAAGACATCTCATGGCAGGAAGATCTATATGTAGGAAATCTGTTCTATTCTTTAAGATCTATAGAATGAACACTTATTCTAGCCCATCACACAAATAGTTACATCTCATCCTTCTACAGTCTTAAGGAAAGAACATCCCAATGTTCATATACTTTCATACTCGGAGACAAATTGCTGGTGCTGCGATGTTTGTCACTAGTGCCTAAGCCCCCAAAGAGAAGGCTTATATTGTGGACAAGGCACGCAGTTAGGACTGATAAATCAGACCTCCTTGACTGGGATCCTGAAGTAGCGTGGTATGGCAATCCAGTCTTTGGTCTTGAAGTCAGGCATCTCAGGAGGGAACTTTGACTACCCATCTCATTAGCTCTATGGCCTTGGACAAGATGTTTGACCTCCGAGACTGTTATAGCATGTAAAATTGTTATAGTATAATACTAATCCACAGAGTTGTGACAGTTGTATGTGAAAGCACATGAAATGGTGCTTGAAATACAGTGGCTTTCAAAAGAATTATTAATTTTCTTCTGATAGAGGAAAGTACAACAAACTGGATTTGCCTATGAATCACAGTTTATTCCAAAGAGATGGAGGTGTACTGAGCCAAATTCCAGCAGTAACACTTGAAGCAATTAATAAAACGATCCTTACAGGATCAAAAGGGTTCATAAACCTCCTAAAATGCGGTAGCTTACAAATTGGATGACTCTAGCCCAACATTAAATATCTAAATATTATTCTCTTACTTGTCTCTTTTATCAAGAGATACTGTGATATTACCTTCTTCAAGGCATTTCAAAGTGATTGTAAACTTCGTGAAGCATTAAAAAAGAGACTGGAGAGTAAAGGATAAGATTATGTTTATTAGCTCGTTTTTCTTTCATGCACTTCAAGAATTTATTTAAGCAAGGAGCAAAGGTACCAGGATTTATCAACTCATCACCTTCCTTTTACAGAAATATCCTGTAATAGCAGAAGTTGATCCTTGATATCTGAGCGCCTTGAAAAATAAAAATCTTTTAAACTTAGAATTCTTTGTTGACTTGTTAACAGACATTTAGGGCAATTTGCATCCGAGGCATCTTTATGTCCTGCTTTTTCCTTCATGCTTCTGAATACCAGAAGGAAAACCTTGGTTCTTCCTTTGGTTTTTATTTTAAAACTTTCCTACAATTTTTATTTTACTTTGAAATGCATTATGTGAAATATGCCATGACTGTTCAAGAAAGATACTCTAAAAATATCCTACCTAGGTTTCTGGATATAACTTCCCCATCAAAACTACTTTAGCACATAATGCTAATTGGCAATAATGAATGCAAATACTGTATAAACATGTCAGTTAAGACAGCTATCAATTTTGAGGCACAGTCCTTTGGAAAGCCACCCGCTCTTCAGAAAAACTATTTGGGGAATTAGCAACACTCATTATGCATGAATAATGAATTGAAATGAGAATGGAGCAAAGTGATAATGCTATAAGGCTACAAGTTTTCAAAGGAAAAAAATCCTCCGAAATTGAGTTGTATGTATACAAAATGTGTTAAACCTTCTGCCAAGTCAAAATGAATAAGTAAGTATATGTTAGTTATATATGTATATATAAGTGTGTATGTGTGTGTGTGTGTGTGTCTATACGCACACACATTCTGCAGATGAACAACAAAATGTATGATTTTCTAAACTGGCCAGGGATTACTTTAGAATTGCTAAACAGAAGCATCACATGCCTCCCCTAATTCTACCCCTCAGCTACTCTCTCCCTCCAACCTCAAATAGCCCTCAGGAGAGAACACCAAGCACAGTCACGGCAGACTTCAGGCAGCTTTCCCAAGGTACTTTCAGGCAAAAGTTCCCAAGTGACTTCTCCTTTGACCCTCATTCTAACTCTGCCCTGCCCTTCAGTCGTGATACAACATTGGACAAGGTCCCTTCCCTCTTTGCACTTCTATTTCTTTACTTTGTAGAAAGAGATTAGTATCTACTCTATCTTATATTATTGTATTGATGAGTCTAGGTTTAAGAGAAATGGAGATGTGCAGAACCTTGATTCTGGAAGGTCTGAGAGATTGTAAGACAATAAGAAACCAAGATCCTGAAGATGAAATAACACATATGGGGCAACTGACTTCTGGAAAACTAGTCAGAAGCAACAGAAAACTGCCCAATGGTAACTTTGTGCCTCCTGCTGGCATATGTGTCTCAAGTGCACAGTGAGCTAATAATGAGTTTCAGATGGTGTTCCAAGCCTTCCATGGACTGTTATTAGATTGCTTGCAGTTTTGTGTATAAAAAGCTCTGTACCTTCCCCAAAGGTCCCTTCACAGAGCCTAAGTTCTGATGGGTTGTTTCCCTGCCCAGTGGGAAGCTCAACTCAGTCTGAAGCCTGAGAAAAAGTTTATATTTCCCCTTATCAGTAATGAGGAGTAAAAGAGTTAGTGCATTTTGAAGCTCTCTTCTGCTATCTGTATAGCATGACTGTGACAGGTGTATTATTCTTATTGTCCTTTGGAAACGGGGTCAAGAGGCCCATAGACCAAGTACTCACCTCTAGGATTGATGTCTGCACTTGGAGGATCTGTTCATGGCCTTTGAGCTGCCGGATGCAGATTTTGCAGGACAGCTGGGTGGTGGTGGGCGTGTAGCGCTCCAGGGAGAAGGCACAGTGCAGGGGCTGCCGGTTGCTGCACCACACGCGGGAGAACGGGACTTCCTGCAGGGAGACGGGACAGAAGAGGCTGTGGTGTGCAGAGCCTGGCTCAGATGAGACTTAATAGCAATAATTATGGTGATGATGACAATGATTGCAGCAGAGATAATTGCCTAAGTGACTTTGGCAGAATTGTTGTAGAAATAATGTTCCAGCATATGCCAAGCAGCACAAAAGTAATTAATGTCAATTCCAATTGATAACATTTAAATTCCTGAACTGCACTGCAAGAGCTCAGATTTCACTTGGTGACACAATCAGAAAGAATGCATCAAACATGAATCATAATGCTTTTCCATTTAAAAAAAAATGATCTTAGGACAATCCTATGGTCCATTCTCCTACCCAAGCCTTTTCTCACTTTAATTAAAATTATGCTAAAGAACTGATTTACCAGAACTTGTTGCCATACCACAAACTCATGCTGAGTGGTATAAACAGAACACAACATTGCTAACATATCCAGGTTAAAAATTATACCTACTGCAGAATCACATGCATATACACACATCCCAGAGAGACACAAGCACACTAAGTGCCCCACAGCAGTCTAGTTTGCCAATTCCCCATTCAATTCATCCATTCCACAAGTCTGTGGATGGTGCCTGCTAATCACCAAGCACTTTACTAGATGAACCATAAGGAATTAGGTTCAGACCCCACTCTCAAGGGACTTATAGACAATTGAGTGGCAAAAACAATTTTTACTAAATGAGGAGGGAAATTATAAAATCTATGTAAAGCATCCTTAGCCCATTACCACTTAGTGCTTGCCACCGAATGGACTGTGCTCAGGCATGTGGCTCTATGATATGGTGAAGTAGAGGTCAGTCGATATTCTGAGGTCAGAATATTAGAAACTGATATACTTTCATCTACTAAAAACTCTCTCACGCCTGCTCAAATCAGGCTGGGTCCTTGGTGATGATCATGTATGTCCAGCCTCTAGTCATGTCCATCCTCACTTTTTTCTTCTCTGCTCTCATTAATTTGCACTTTTACCTGTTGCCATAAATGTAGTTTTCTATAATACTAACATTGAAAGGTGGGCTGGAAGTTAGATACTCTGAGGTGTGACTGGTAATGAAGCCAGCATGTGTTATAAGACCAAGGGCCGTGATTAAAATTTAGTCCACTCACTTGGAGGAATTATGTGTTACCTAGTTATTCCCTAGCTCTATCGCACACACTTGTCTGTTTCCTAATTTTCACTATAGCAGCCTCACAGATCCTGATTTTGGATACTTGCTGGGGGGACCAGCAAGAAGGGATGGACTTTAGATTGTTGCACACATGAAAACAGGAGAGTCACCTTTAGGGAGTATGAGAGAAAAACAAGCATTAACCCCACATCCCAAAGAAATAGAGGGCTTTGTGGTTTTGGTTTGTTTGCTCTTAATCTTGAATCAAGGGAAAGGCAGTGGACCTTTGTCTCAAGAAGTAGAAACAAGAACTCAGAGGAGGTCTATGTGTGACACTGTGTGGTATTTCATTGACTACAATCTTACGCAACACACCACTGCCTTTGCGATTCTCAGTTCTCTGCTACATGGCAGGGGCTGGAAGCCTGAGAACTACATTTCGCAGACTCCCCAGCCAGCAATGAGTGCCCATCTCCATTCTGCCAATGAGAGGCACCTGTGCTAGACTTGGACTCTCGAGGAGGATCTGAAGCCCTCACTGTCCCTCTAACATCAGCAAAGGCCCAAAGGCTTCAGCTGTCAGCACGTGATGTTAGCAGGGGCTTCTGGACATTCCCCTGAGAATCCTCTGCTTCAGTGCTATTTCCTGAAATACCTGAATTTGCTGGTTTCCTAATATCATTAGTGGCTTTCTCTGACCCTGGTTCTACCAGGGTTTCTAAAGGTTCTGTAAGCTCATGACCCCGTTGATTAAATTTCTCCTTGTTGGAAATAGCTGGAGTGGTTGCTGTTTTCTTGACCAAAATGATTCTCTAAATAAACTCCAATGGATTTGAAGAAGTTCTCTTAGAAACTGATATAAGCTGGACAACATTGAAAGGTGCCACTAGTGGGTTCCACATGAAGACTCCTCTTCTAGGGGAAACGCTGGGGGAAGCACTAAGCTAATGGTCACTGAGGGAGCTCTTGGCTGGGCCACAGCTTGCTTATTCCATCAGCAGGCCAGCACATGTCCATTTAATGGTACCTCTTTCCCGCTTTCTTTCTATACAGAGGCTTTACTTATGATCTCACCTTGGTAGCCATAGCAGCAGAGGGCACTTCTGATTGGTGCACCTCCCAGCTACCTTTAGGGGAAGTAATTACCCCTAAAACAAAAACGACTTTGCATCTGCATAAAATCCTACCCCAGATAAAAATAATATGTTTGCAAGTCCTGCCATTTATTCTTCTTGTCGAATCCGACTCATTTTGTGCTTCTCTTCCTGAGCCTTCATCTGTTTCGTAAAGCACAGTAACACCTATTTCATATTTCAGTCGCCCACAACGCTTCCCTCTCTGCCTACTGAGCTCTTCAAGGTCCCAACTGCTCATATACGCCCAACTGCCATCCCTCTGATATTTATTTCATTATCATCCGTCTCTGGCATTATATGCCTAATCACTACAAATCATTTTATTTGACCTTTACTTTGTCTGACAACTGATGATGATCACCATCTCACCCTCACTGGCGTTCTTTTACAATTTTCTTATTTCAATTAATGACCCTCTTCTCTCACCTTATTGTAGCTAACTGTAGTAACCGGCCTTCCTGCCTTCAGTCCCCACCATACAGAGCTAATGAGGGGTTGGCACTTCACTGAAGAGGGCAAAAGAAAGCAGTTGAGTTGTATACCTCAGAAATAGCACTGTGGTCTCTCTTCTTCCTCTAATCATGAGTGGGGGGCACTGATGTGACCAGACCTCCTCTCATTACAAGATTTCTTTGCTGGCAGTGGGGGAACCAGAATTGCCCCTCATTGTCTGCCATGCTAAACATAGTCCCCTACCTGGCCCTCAAGGGCTTCCCTCATCTATTGCCCTATTCTTAATAACTCTCAAATGAGCACTCTTCTTCAAACCAGTAAATGTTTATAGAGTTACTCAACACCATCCCCTTCAATGAAAGAAACTATAACATAGGGCCCTGTGATTAATAGGTAGCTTTGTTTAACTAAAGTGGTTTTGCTTAACTAAACTAAGGAAGTTTTTGCTTTCTAAAACTGAAATTTAAACCATTACAGTGTAATAATATAAGCTTTTGGATTGCTGGGCCAGACAGAGCTGAATTCAAGGTCCAGCTCTTAAACAAACCTATTTTTTGTAGTGCACGTGAATCCTTGGCAAAGCAACCTAACCCACCCTCTCACCCCTCCAAAATGACACCAACCATTTATTTAAGAATGTCTTCTCTGGTATCCCTGCCAAATTTCTTTCTCTCTCTCATGAAGATACTGGAAGAAAGGTAGAGTAATGCCCACTTCAGATATAATCTTTCCTTACAGAAAGACATGAGAATCGGCACCTACCCACAAATCCCTTTTTCCATTCCACTGTCCACAATCAAAGCATTCAAAAAATCTGATTTTAAGACAGTATCCAAAGAATATGTTTTGTTGACTTGAGCAGCAGCTGCTAATAGTGCTCAACAAAACATTTAAAAAGAAATAGAATTAGAAGCACTGTGATTAGTGTGTTTTTAGGGCAATCATCTTTGCTTTCTTTTATTCAAAAAACAAAACAACAAAAAAACACCAAGATGCTCACTGTTCTGAAAGGGATTATGGGGAAAGTAATATGGGAATAGCAAAGTTATGAGTGTTTAAAGAATTCCGGAAATGCTTTTATTTTGATTCCCATTATAACTAGGTTGCGAGCAGATGGAGAGAATGTAAATCATATCCTAGCAGGAGACAGACACTGGGCTCTCCAAGACATATAGCATGCTGAAAAGACAGCTGCTTTTATCCTGGGGAGGTGACAGCCTGACTTGGTGTTTTGTAGGATTTAAAAAATAAATTAATATTTTATTGTATACTGTTTATTGCAGCTTCTCCACTCCATAGTCAGTGAAGAACAGATGAAACTATGATTTTAAGTGGCACTTAGGTCCTGCTCACCTATTGAAAGCGGAGCTATTTGCCTCCTAGAGGAGGGTTTCTACATCTGTGGAGGGGACAAGAGCAGAAGCCTCATTGTGGTAGAGTCTTTAAAAAGGGGATGAAAAGAGGGAATAATTAATTGTTGATTTGGGCAGGACTAGCATTATGGGCCTCATTTCTGCTTTGAATCAATGTGGATGGGTGCTATTGCAACCAGATCTGAGAACTCATAGAACCTTCCCTTTCCTGTCACACATCATACCTGGCTTCATAAGAAACAGGGCTTATGCATCCCACAAAGGGTAGCATAGCATCCCATAAAGGGTTACCCATGAGAACCTCAACCAACAGGATTTAAAATCTAGTTGGTCTTCCTTTACATAGTATCTTATCCCATAGCTCTGGACCCAACCTTGAACTTGGGACATTGGAAAAATATTTCTTGTGTGGTTGGTTGGTACCTGATAGAGCAAATATTCTATGCACTAGGTACCTCCCAGGCATGTACCTTCCTGAGACATTCCACCCTTCCCTGAAGAAAACAAGAATGTTCCTTATGCAAGTCGGCCTTGGGTGCCAACTAGAATATGTTGACTTCCAGGTTCCTGATTGGAAATTAGAGAAAGGGAGAGAAGGGTAAGAAGGTAAGGACATCAGAGGTCTTCCATGTACTAGCTAGAAGGATGACAATGACAGGGAGATTCACCAGCTGCAGGGGAGACCCATGAATGATGCTAGGAATAGTCGTCAGATTTTCTGTCCCATAACAGCTCTGTTAGTTCCTGCCCACTAAGTCCTAATGCAAAGCCATTCTCTATTCTCCATGCCTAGTAGGTCAGTGCACGTCATGTTCC
Organism: Miniopterus schreibersii; assembly: GCF_964146895.1. Taxonomy (NCBI): domain Eukaryota; kingdom Metazoa; phylum Chordata; class Mammalia; order Chiroptera; family Miniopteridae; genus Miniopterus; species Miniopterus schreibersii. The sequence continues at coordinate 18,598,993 of NC_138102.1, read as the reverse complement.
ACACGAGGTTCAAGCAGGCTGAACACAAACTCTCCCCAAAGAACTTCCGTTTGAGGCCCGGGAGCAAACACAGCAGGGCCATTAAGACAAGAACAGTATGTATTCACACAAGCTGGGGAATTTCAATGGTGACAGGGGCAAGAAAATTGGTGGTAGGGGTGGTGGAGACATAGGAGGAACGAAACAGAAAGCCATTTGTGGGTAAGAAAAATGAAGTGGAACTGGAAACTCAGTGGCAAGCCTCTTGGTGCAGAGAAAATTAAATTGTTTCTCAACCTTCCAAGACTCTTTAGAATTATGCTCAATTACAGAAGGCAAATATTTATACATGTTCACAACCTCCATGCAATTCAGCCCATTCCAGCAGCAAAGCTTGTTGGGTTTCCTGTAAGCCAAAACCCTTTGGCTTTGCCTGGCCCTGTTTCTTCCTCTGAGGTTGGCAGGCACTTAACCCCCCAAGCCTTTTCTGCCCAGGGTTCTCTTTGAAATCCCTAGCGTTGGAATTATTGTTTAAGTGCTGCTGAAAGGTTATGGTTCTTTTGCCTGACTTTTTATCTCCAAGCATTAAACTTAATAGTTACTTTGGACTGAGCCACTTGCATTAGATCCAGTGAAGTGACATCCTTAAAACTATAAAGATTAATACAGAGGAATTTACATGACTGTTAGTGCATTTTTAAATAATACCCTGACGTTCAATTTGGACTAGAAACTTTGAATACTGCTTTCTGGGAAACAGAAGCATATTTCTAGGGCATCCTAAACAATATATTCATTCATAGAAAACCTCTCTCCATAAGCAAATATGCTGAATGTGCCGAAATAAATTGTTCAGGGCTGTGAGAGATGTCATTGTTCCTTTGAATGCACTAAAACTGTATATAGAGGGGCAATTCCCAAGGTGATGAAGTCTGCAATGTAAACAAGAATGTATGGCCCTATCCAATTTGAAAATTCTGAATTTTAGTAGTTGAAAGGGTTGGCAGTTCAACTTTTTTTCTAACTGTTACGATACACTCAAGGTTTTTCTCTTTGTGATTTGGCTTGTTCCCATTCTGATAAGCTGGTCTACCTTGTGCAAGTTTTTTGTTTGTTTACTTTTTTAAATGCAGGCTGCAAGGGTGAAAGGTTAAAAAAAAAACGGGCTCTGCAGGTTATGTTGATGAGCAGAATGAAGAAGTTGGAAAGCTTCCTGTGATTCCAGGTCAATATGAGTCCATCAGAAGCTTTTGCAGAGTTAAGGAAATGTCCTGTCACTTGAAGCACAGGCGCCACTGGCTTAAGAAACTGTGGTAGCTGGCTGCTTATGATGACTAAACTTACTGGGAATTTCTGTAGAACTCAGTGGCACAGTCACAAGAGATCTTTTTATGCTAAGTGATTACTCCCCTTCCCTAAAAGTTATCCAAGGAGACTCTAAGCCATTTTGCAATTTTTAAAAAAATTCTCTGATACAGTTATGTGAACAATAATATATATACGTACCTGTATATATTTATGGAAGGATTATAAGAGGCAGTATCCTTTCTTTGCCTCTCAATTTATAATTTCTTCTTCACATCTTGCCCAATTCATTTGGCAGCAAGCAATTCATATACTCAGGACATAAACCTCCTGTTCCCACCTGGCCAAGCTATAGCTCTCTACAACGCAAAATCACACTTAAAAGGTTTCTCGCTGACACCCAGTTCTTTAATTGTTGAACATGATCAAAACAATATCTCATAATGAACTGATGTTAATAAAAATGAACCAATAAACAAACCTAGCTCTAAGTTGTTAAATTACCACTTTCCACCTATATCAAGCAACGATTTGAACAGGAGAGAGGAGAACTGTCACACTACCTGAGGTGTAAGCTCCTTTTTCCCCACCTGTTAGAAACCTGCGAATTTATGACAATATGTTTAATTCCCTGTGTGTAACCCAAACTGTTACATTTCTCTGACAGTTCTGAGATTAAATCCATACTTTTAAAGGGGGAGGAAAGTCAAGAGTACCCTCACCAGGGTTGTGACACGCTTGCTGGTTAAAGCCAAGCTATTTCTGGTAGAAAGCCATTTGGCCAGTACCTGGCATGCAGTGAATGGTTTAATTCTCCAGAGAAATGGGGGGATGTCGAGGACAGAGATCTGAAGACTAAAGGTATTCCCTTTGAAATGCAGCAACTTTGGTTCTTCCAGTAGCTGTCCACCTTGATGCCTTTCATCCGAAACCACTTCCTGCAGGACAGGGGAAGAGAAGAGGCACAGCAATGAAGCACCCAGTTCTCTCTGGGTGTTCTTTCCTTAGGTGTGTGCTTGCTACCAGGTATCTCCCAGAAACAGAAAACCCTCCACACCCTTGAGAGGGCAAGACTAAGGACTGAAAGCTGCTAAGTAATAGGATTTGGGCAGAAAGAAACAATTGTTCTTTATTATTATGTTCCTTAGGCTTTTAAACACACTATGCCTTTCGTTAAAACACCTGCATTGCACCAACCGAATTTTAATACTGTTGAATTTCCACAATGTTATGAATTTCATTTTGATATGACCATAATTGGGAAGTTTTTGTACCTAACCTCACACATCATCATAGTCTACATAAAGGTAGAAACAGCCCCCTCCTCTCAGGTTCACTCCTTCATCACTAACATAGGCATTATCCAAGGTTATTCTTTGGCTCAAAATAGATGTTAGGGAGTACATGTGTCATATTTATTTGTACTAATGTTCATAAAATTTATGCCAAAGGCCAAGAAAAAAAAAAAGTTATCAAGTCAGTGTTAGCTCAGAAAAAAAAAAATCAAATTCCTAAGATAAACACTCCTGCACCTTTCACCGAGAAACCATTATAAATAGATTTCATGCAAACACAATGCACATGCTTCCTATTGAGTATATCACTTAATAGGTTCCAAATCTGTGTTCAGAAACATTGGGGAGATGATAGGACAATAGATGTGTCTTCTGCAAAATCTTAAAGTACTGTGGGCTGAGTGTTATTAGAGATAAAAGACCTCCCTAAACCTATTTTTTAAAATCATCATTAATTTAGTTATAATTTTCTTGCAGAACAAGATAAATAAGAAAGCTGAAATCCTTTAATTATGTCCTATAATCTTCCCAGATTCTAAAAATGATTGTAAGAAGTCAGACAAATAGGTTTATAAATACAGTATAAATAAAATTTAATTATAAATATAAATTTCAATTAGCAGTGAGTAAAAGCAGCTTCAAAGGTTATCTTAATCTATCTCTTATTCACGTATAAAATAACATTAATGAAAGCATTTCTCACTAAGCAGCAGCTGCCCAGCTTTAATCCTTCACGTACATACAAATAGCTTGCTAAGTATCTTTTGTTAGGACTATATGTTTCAATGCCAATGTCATTTTCTCCGGCTCTTAGGTCTTGCTAACGGATGTTTCTGGGGGTCCTTAGGTGAGTGTTAAACTCTGTGATGATGGAAATTTCTCTATCTGAATGGTCTCATGTGGTCTTCACTAGCCACAGTGGCATTAAGCACTTGAAAAGTGGCCAGAATGAATGAGGAAATGAATTTTTCATTTTAATTAATTTAAATTTAAATTCCCACGCATGGTTAGTAATTACTGTACCTAACAGTGCTGTGCTAAGTGATTCCTAATGTGGTGGGTCTAAGGACTGAATAGAATAACCATGGTAGCCAGCGTCTGGTGGGGGCCTGAAAAAGTGGAAAGTGTAGGATGGAGAGAAAAGGAAATTTATTCCCCATGCTGATTTAGGTCTTTCGTAGATGCTGCTCACTGGTTCCTTCTTTTGAGATTAATGAGTGTCCGCTGGAACCATGCTTGAGCTGGACTTCAGGTCTACAGAGACGAAACTCCCTCTGCCACCAAGGAGTTCCCGGTCTAGTGAGAGTCTCAGAGTGGCAAGTGTGTGGCTATCCCCACAGGACAAGAGGGGTGAGATCTATGTGTGCTGCCAGTTAAGGCAAGACTAAGGGTGCCTAACCCAGATGGGAGGAGAGGCCAGGAAGGGAGGCAGGAACTTAATAGATGGAGTAACATTTGAGCTGAATCTTAAAGGAACATCGGGCCCAGCCACAGGAAAAGGAGGGAGAGTGCCGTCCAGACACTGTGCAGGGCACTCGCAAGGGCATGGAGGCAGGCTGAGCTGGAATAGAAGGTTAGGGTGGAAAGTGTGGCTGGAGATGATGACAGCGGAGGGCAGGGACCAGATCATGAATTCTTGCTTGCATTTTAGCTTACAGTAACGTTGCTCAGGATTTAAGGTGTGTAAGAATCTTCTGGGGGGGCTACATATACTTCTCAAGAGTTCTGAGCCTGTAAGCCGAAATGGAAGCACAGGATTCTAATCCCAATTCTGCGTGGTTTTAGTCAAATTCCTTAGCTTCAGGTCCTTGCTTGAGTTGATTCATAGCCAAGCAAAATAATTAGCAGGATAATATACTAGCTTCTACTTGCAATTCTAGTGCAAGTTTAGAAATGAGTACAAATGAGAAATGTGCTTATTAAAACCATATTTAAGCCACAGAATTACAACGATGTTGACTCTGCAAAGTATATTTGACTAGGCTTTCTACAGTGTACCCCTTTTCTTTAAATTTAACTTGCTTGAATATACAGAGAAGTAAAAGAAGGTCAGGAGATAAAAGGTTTTTTTGAGGTCATGCATTACTTAGTGGAGAGCTAGGCTTCTTCAATATTTAGAAACTACGTAGAATCCTCACACCAGAAGGGGACTTCATCAAGTCTTCAGTCACTGAGTACCTTATTTACAGATGAAAACATGTAGCCCTCCACCCCTTAGAAAGTTATTTGCCTGAAGCCACATGGTTAGTGACCACACTAAGACTAGAATAGGGTAACTCATTCATTGTCTAGTATTTTTTTTACTAGATTTCCCTGCATTTCCCTAAGCTATACTTGACTCTTGATTTTTTTTAAAGAAAGAAATAATGTGATCAGACTACTATTAACTCTGTCCTCTATATAATTTTTCATTGGCACAAGATATATATAAAGATCTATGTAAACATGATATAAGTCAGTCTGTATTTTCCCTAGGTTATGTATACTAAGTAGTCCTTGAAATGCGAAGTGGAGAATATTAAGAATATTAAAAAATGGATATCTACTTATAATTATCACAAGGAAAATGGTACCTTTTAAAATGTTCTGCTGTAGGGCTCCAAATTTAAATACAACTATGATTTATTTTTGCTTTTTAAGCTTACCATGTATTGAACCAGCTGTATACAATTAACAGCGTCTCGTAACCTTGCACAAAATATTAAGCAATTACAGTTATTCTGTAACAAAACAATTTATTATTAAAATGAAGAAGCCCAATAATGAACTAACCTTTGTGTATATATATATATATATATATTCATAAAGGCACAATTGGTTTCAGAATTAAAGAAATAACCTCTCGAGTACGAGCTTTAAAACACTGTTCCAATAGAATAAATTGTATTTAACACAGAATTCCCAGTTATGCTTCTAACTTATTGTATTCTTCTCAGGGGCCAGGCCTGGACATCTGAATTGTTAAATGCTTCTCAGCTGTTTCTGAAGCCTGGCTGGGGTTGGGGAATCAGTGATACAAACATCTCTGCTGAGCTGGTTCTGAGTCACTCACAGGGACGTATCACAGGGGCCAGATACTCATGTGTTTTTTCTAAATGCTTCCTATATAGCAGAGGCCTTCTGTTAAATCTATTGTTAAATTGATATCTGTATTAATTAAACTAGAAAATAGGGTCTGGCAGGCTTCTTGTAGATAAAATGTCCCTAAAGGCGCTGGTGGGTGGTTTTTCTAGTCTCTCTACTTCATTTCACATTGGGGGTTGCTAGTCATCTGGTTCTAGGAGTTGTGGCCAAGAAACTTGTGTTCCCTGCCTCACTGAGCTCTTTATGTTGATTTAATGAGACAGGCAACAAAATTCAGGTGTGCTTCAGGGATAGGAAAACAGGCAGGCCGAATTTACATATTTATGAGACAAAACTGTTTGAACTTAAGCGCACACACACACACACAATGATGTTGCTGTGGTGTTTTCCTTTAAATGCTTTACATGAACAATATTTCCCAAGGTTGCATTATTGATAACTACGAGAACTACATCTGGAGGAAATCCTTTGAAATTAGATTCTAAATCCACATTAATGCCAGGTAAGTAATGAGTACCAAGAGGTACTGAATGGGAGTGCTGGGAAGAGCAGAGAAAAAAATAGTGTTTTGTTGGTTTTTTTTCTTTCTAAGATAGGGGCAAGTGCTTAATTCCTTGCTTTCTCTACATCAAGGTTTTTTTGAGCTGTGTGTGTGTGTGTGAGAGAGACAGAGAGAAAACACAATAACAAAAACCTAGTTCTTAAAATGTTCCTGCTTTGAAAAACAGAGCACCATTCCTCAGCCTTTGCTTTGACTCCATCAAAGGAGGTGATGCCAAACGCAGAGACATAAAACGGCAGCCCTAATTTTCACAGAAACAGTAGCGGGAAGGACAGGAAGTTACCTGGTCCTTCTCACCCTTTTCTCACCTTCAGGCAGATGGCATTTTTATTTTTGAACATACCTGAGCTAATGTAATTTTCATAGAAATGTTTTTTGACTTATTTATCAGAACAGATCTTCAAAAAAAATAATCTGAAACTAATTTAATTACGTTTTGCCAAGGTGTTTGAAGTATTTGTTTTTGTCATGCAAAGAAAATACTATGATTCAGATAAAATATCCCCAGATCAAAGAAGAAGAAAGAATTATAGCCCTGCGGGCAGGAGGCATAGGGAAGGGGGGCCGGGTGTGGTTGAAAATGGAGCATGTTTCTGTTTGGTTACTAAAATCCTCTAAAGGAATATTTTTTGGGTGGGACCATTATATTGCCAGCCCCTCATCTAGTTCTAAGAGGGCTGGCAGGTTGGGTCTGGAAAGGGTTTTATGGGATATGATTTCCCAGTGAGATCTGAATGAAATGAAGGATGCAACCATGCCCGTTGACCAGGTTTCTTTCTTGGTTAAGAGCACAACTCTAGTTGGACACGTATTTTTAATCATTTCTTTGAGACATAAGAAAATGCACCACGATAAATACAGCAACTGTGCATTCACACTTGTATCTATTTCCAAATCACAACAATCATTTTTGTTATAGTGATAACTGAGGCAAATTCCTGGGTAGGCAATTTCTGTAGAAATGCTTCATAAGAAAACTACACATTAATTTTGGTGAAGAAGTCAGAGTCCTATCAGCCGCCACCTTATACAATATTTTCAGCTCACACCATCCAAGCTGGGGGAGCTCATATTACAAACATGTGAAGTCTTTCAGAGGTTCAAAAAGTGAACTGATGCTAAGGCTTTCTGAAAGGGGAACTGTTTTAATGGGTTAATAGCTATATAATACTCCCCTCTAATTAAATACCACATATGAAGTCATGAAAAATAAGACATAGGTGATTTGGGATATTAAGGTGGCTTAAATGAACCTCTGTAAAGGAACCTGAACACATTCACTCGGCAAGGTAAAAATCCAGAAAGCAAGATCCTTTTAGAGGCAAAACCATTTAGACTAAGACCAGGGAGTAAAACAGTTGTGATCAGAAGAGCTACAAGTTATGTTTTAATCTTTCTGAGAGTCAGCAAAGTTATTCAACCAAGGCCGATGCTCTCTCAGGACCCCAAGGGGGAGGCATGTCCTTTGCTGCTCATGACAGCTGTCACATACATCCTGTCAATTACACGTACAACCGAACCCAACTTTACCATCAGCTTTATTCGACATAACAGGAGAGGGAAAGAATAACTGAAGGTGAACAGATTATGAAAAATGGGGTCAAAGGTATTTCCACTGAAAAACATTTCTCTAAAGCAAAATGATAGAGTTTTAAGAAACATCTCCAAATGATGAAATCAAGGTATTGGGATTCAGTTTAGAGGGAGAATGCCATTTTCCTGAGCACTGACTAAGAAGGATATGTCACCCACAGGGGGGTTGGTGGTTGAAAAAGCTGTGTTCGGGGCCTCATCTACATTCATCTACGAACAGTTGAGCTGCTGGAGAATCTGGTAGCAATCAACAGGAATAAAAACAGATTATCTGGAAAGTCTACTAGAATAAACTCTTTAGGCAAATGTTTAACTCACTGGTATACACAACAGCAGTGAGACCATTATTCAAAGAAAATTCCAAACTGGTTACGAAGGCTGACATCCAAGGCGGCTGTGAGGAACAGACCCTCATAAGCACAGCAGGCGGCAGTGGGCTGCGCACAGGAGCCAGAAGACTGGAACAGCTCCATGGCCTCCACGCTCCACTTGAGTTTGCTCAGCCTTAGAATCTGGCTGGGTTACTACACAGCCAACTTGAATCACGGTGCATTTTATAATTGCTAAGTGATAGTAACGCTCTCAATACATTCTTCTTTCTTGATTACTGAATGTCTCATGTATTTTATCCTGGAGAAATCCTCTTAGTAGGGGTGGCTAAAGCAGATGAAGTGCATAGAATGCCAATCATCTGATGAGGTGTAATTATGATGAAGTTCTTTACATTACAAAACGGCACCCCTGTGAACAGCCCTTTTATGGGCAGCTAAATGCGAAGTGTGCCCTTCAAAATGACCTGTGCTACCTAAGAGGTAGTCAGGGAAGGTTTGGAAATGCAGGCTGGCTCTGTGTCATCTTTACTGGCTTATGTTCAGTATTCAGGTCTTTGTATCCCTTCTCCTGGTAAACATGAGTTCCCTAGCTCAGTGTGTTAAGAGCTAGTTTCTGAGGAAACGCTCTGTAATGGGCCTAATGACCCATGGCTGGGCTAGCAGGGATCTGGGATGAGGTGTGTCAGGAGATCTATGTTAGTTATATGTGGGCAAAGCTTACACGGGCACTTCTGCAGTATCCTTGCTGCTATTAATAAACTCACGCTCTTTGTGAGTAGCTGAAGTAATTCGTACATGATTAGAAGTACCAAAAATGGAAGGGAACCTTGAACCATCTCTGCCCTAGTAGCCCTAATAATTAATAAACCATGATAGGTATGGTTTATAATTGTTCTCTGACTCCAGCCTTCGGTCGAAGCCAGCAGTTTTCTCATTGCCCTCTGCACATCAAATAACTCCTGGGTCTGCAGCTCATTCCACTGTCCTTTCTGCACATGGCATCCTTTCTCTTTTGCTCCTAAATCTCACCCATCCATGAAGGTTCACAGAGTTTTCAAAAACTTCTCCAGTTGCTCCGTTGAATTGGGTCTCTGTTCTGCATTCCGACTACACGTCTAGTCTGGTCGGTTTTACAATTTAGCACACAATGCATTAAGTTAGCCCTTTCTTTTTGCGACTGCCAGGTACCTGAGCGCCTTATTGGATGTACAGTAAACACAGCTCATGCTTCATGATAGGTACTCCCATCAAGCCAGTGCTGGGGGGTAAATTTTCCAGACCTTCAGCAATAGACTTCTCTAGAGACACTGATCTTTAGGAAACCCCATGCTTTCATCACACCAAAAGAATTAGAGAGACGGGACTGACCTGAAATGCCCAAGGGGTATTGTCCACACAGTAGACTCTCAGGTTGTAATCCAGGGAGTTACAGGACATGCAGCCGAAAACTGCCACCTTGAGCTGCTTCACGGCACAGTCTGTGATTGGTTCTCCGGTGAGGGCATAGGTCCCAAAGCTGTCTAGGAGCACATGACATGCAAAGGGGTCCAAGAGGCAGTAACAGGATGTGGACTCATCCTCCACTGACATCACTTCCTATTGGGAAAAGGTACGTGAAGTTCTCTCAGTTCAGAAATAATGTGATTCGATTTAACAGTTTACTTCCCAAGGACGTAAGCAGGCAAACATTTTCATAATATTTTCATCGCCCTGATTTTCTTGATGTTAAATGTTCTTCTATCAAAATAACTGCTTCTATCAGAAACTTGAGAAATGGTTATGGTCAGTGTCAGAATTCTACTCAATAGGTTGTAACAAAAATCAGTTTCAAAGTTCTTCTATTTTTGGTTAATTTGTTCAACACTGAATTTAAAAAAATGTCTTACACATTAACATCAAGAAGCAAACATTTATGTTTTTAAGAAGGTCTGTTTCTGAAAATATATTTCAAAATCCTTGAAGTACCATATATTTTTTCATATATTTTATTCTCTCTCATTTCAACAAAAGCGTTCACAAGGAACCATTAAATAAATGGTCTGGATAAGATGTACTAAGAATATTTCACTCTCCCTGATAAGAACTTGGGCATGTGTGGCTGGTTTGGTAGAGCATAAACCTAACACCATCTGGATATAAACGATTGTGCGGGAGTGCTGAGAACAGAAACTAAAGAGGTGAAAATCCAGGCAAAGCAAAACATAATGCAAAAGAGACCAAAACCTGGCCCAGGCAGGACACCCATGGAACTTCATGCCGCAGGAAATTTGCCTGTGGTTTTTGAGGACTGAATAAATAGCAGAATACATTCTCAACAAAGAATATAGACTAGTTTGCAGGCATAGCTGGGCAGAGGGAACATAACCCACTGCAGCAGCTGGCATTTTCCTTCTCATAGGGAAACAAGATTTTCCTTTTGCTCAGTTTGCTGGAAGCACCTCCTGGGAGGTCCGACCCCAGGGCTAGCAGGAACAGGTCATTGTGTTGCAACAAGATAATTCATCTGCTTTCATGCAAACTGACTTCAGAGGGACATAAAAAGAATCCCTATCAGACAGATAAATCAGAGGTTTCACTTAAAACAGTAATTCACTGCAATTTTTCTTGGCTGTGACTGTCTCCCTTGCTGTTACCCTGCCTCATGTTTCCTCACTTTCTTTCCTTGTCTCTTTTGTTCTCTCTTTGTACTGTAAGTCTTTTATGTGTGTTCATAAACACAGGGAAACGGACACTCAGAATAATTTTTAATGCATTCATTAATTCACCAGAATATATTTAGCACCTTCTGCATTCCTGATCACTTAAACTTAGGTTTGTTATAATGCTTATGATGATAAAACAGATACAGTGATTTTATATAATCTCTACTTATATAATCCCATATAATCCTTATATTGACAAAAACAGATCTAGTGACAAAGTTTTACGTACCACAGAGGGGTACATAAGGATGTATGTCTGTGTGGGTAATTGAAACTGTATTCTAAAACCAAAGAAAAAAGCTGGGATCCTCTCATCTCTTTTTTCCATTACACTGGAAAACCACTAGCCAATACCTTCAGGGTGTTTGTTATAAAACACACATCACCAAGCCTCTGAAAAACAGGAAAATGCCCACAAATCTCACAGCTGACTCCTGGTGTTAAGAGAGCTCAAGGTGAAATCTATCCCGTAGGTGGAACCCAAATCCTGGTTTTCAAAAAAGGAAGAATCAGGTCTCACCTCCCACGTGCCCTGCTGGGTCCTCTTCTTTAAATGGATATTCCAGTGCTCAGAGCTGACGTCCGCACAGTGTGGTATGGTCAATGCAAAGGGAGTGGTGACGATCATGTCTGGGGGACCACAGGTGACTTCAGGACTCAGGAGCACCTCAGATCCATCGGACTGGAGGCTTTACAGTTGGGGAGGGATAAAGAGAGAAGCATGTGAAGGAGGGGGGCTCACTTGAGTGAGAATTTAGTTACAGACTGGGGTTCCCTTCAGGCAGAGCACAGCCCTTCCCCGCATTGCTCCTGGGCAGCACCACCCAGGCAGAGGCCCGGGCTGGACCACAGCCATTCATCCCGAGCTGCTGGAGCACGCAGACTGAGCTGCAGCCTAGATTTCCAACCTAGGTTCTGACAAACAAAATCACAAATGCTTCTTCAGAAGTAAAGGGCAGAACAGAAGAAAGCAAAGACGTGGCCGGTGTGTCGCACAGCAGCTACAGAATTCTTATTCTTGTTAACATTATCAATGACCCACGCCAAGAACATTATAGAAATGACTAATCTGGTAATCTTACCGTCAGATTCCTTTCTTCTAACACATTCTACTAATATTTTTAATGCTAGTAAGCGTTAAAACAAATTATTATGAAACAAAACAACACTTCAAACACACCCGAATTGAGCATGTCTCTACTGGTTTTGAAAACATTTATTTTCTGCCAATGCACACACACATACGTTATATAGCGACAGCACAGTGAACAGCTCATTATAAATGTGTATAATCAAATACACAAATATATATAATCGTTCATCTCTTTTCTATTTTAGATCTAAATTTAAAATCAGTCTACCCAAAGCTGGTGTTCAGATTTTTCTGTACTGTGAATTATTTACGATGGGAATGCAGAGTTGTGAAACAGATAAAAGAAAGAGAAGTTTAATTAAAGGGAGATACTACCACCTCAGTGAATGCCTCCCTTTTTCACTTTCTGTCCTTTGTTTTTAATCTCTGCCCCCAAATAGTGAGGTGTGAAACTTTATAGGACAGTAGTCAACGAGGAGACCCCAGAAGTCTTCTCATTTTTTCCCCCAACTGCTATGGGTTTTTGAACAACTATTTTATTTTTTTTGATAGACTGTCACTTGTAAGAGATATAGTGATACAGAAGGTAGCCAATAAAGTAATTTAGGACTCTAAGATGAACAAGCTACACGAGAGCTGGGATTGGTGATACCTAGGCTTTCTCTTACCTGACCTAGAAAGGACATTTAAATATGTCACCCCTGGTCAAAACGGCAACCTCTTGAGCAAGACAGAGAGGAAAGTTAGCACTAAAAGCTACCACCTTTTACGTGGTCTTGTATAAACAGTTTTTCTATGAGTGCATCTAGCATGTTATTAATTTCTGACTTGCTATGTTGCCATCGCTTGCTCTCGTTCCAGATAGTAATGGTCAGGCTCTAGTTCATTATCTCTAATTTGCTGCTGCAGTAAAAGCCAGGGCATATAACTGAGCAAAACATCTTTTATCTACTGTATCTAACAGACCTGAATGTATCCCACCGTCTCCCTCCCTCCCCAAGAAGCACTGGAGATGACAAAAAAATTCCGTCTTCCACATAGGCTACCGTTGTCAAAAGCTGACAATTCTTTCTATACAAGCAGTGTTTACAGGGTCACTGAAAACACGTCTGTGTTTCCCTTGAAGCAGGGCAGGCAGGCGATGGGGTGGGTATGGAAAGTGGTGTATTAGCAATAACAAATGCTCTGTGAACAGCCTAGAACAATATACTTGAGGTCTGAAAAAATATATAAAAGGCCGACGTGAGCTCTCCCCGGCACGGAGGGGCAGCCCGCGTGGGCGCCTGCCAGGCCACTGGGGAGGGTCAAGAGCCTTCCCCCTAATTGCAGCCCGCGTTCAGCACCGACGGGAGCAGCAGAGATGCTTCTGAGTGACCGATGACAAGCTCTCCTACGAGAACCATTTAATTGCTTTCAGAGAATCATCCCCCTTGTTGAACATATTGTTCAAACATATGGGAATTGGGGGAATTATTTAATGCCAAGTGAACTGAAAGCAGCTAATTAGATGAACCCTCACACTCGTGACTAGCCAGGCTCCTTTCGGTAATAACTTAAACCGCATTAGGGGTCGCAGGCGGTGCACATCCAGGCTCAGGCGCTGCGTGGAACCCGAGCTTTGCGTTCAGCAGGCAGCAGGCATTTCCATACGTGCGGGGGAAGTAAATCAAGATTTACAGCAAATCATCCCACTGTGAAACAGTGTCTGGGTGCAGGTTTCTCTCTGGTGAAGGAACAAAACTTAAATCTCTCCACTCCCCACCCCACGATTAATAAAAATCGGCCATTTTCTGCTACTTTTTATCTGTGGCAATCAAGGAGATTTACAAATATTAATTAAAGCTCCTCGCACACCTGGGGAGGCAGGTGTTAACAGCACAAGGTCACAGAGAAGTCAGTCAAAGTAATGGCAACAAAATTCCTACTCCCCGTTTCCTGCTCTCTGTGACCAGATGTACTTTCCTCTTCTGTTACCAGTAGGAGGTTTCTGGTCCAATTGCTGGCTCTTGTGACATCCAAGGAAAGATGGGGGAAAGCACAGTCTGAGTGTAGTCATGGATACAGACTGAGGGCCTTTGAGGACAGAGGGCTGGGAGAGATGATTTAATTGGGCCTGGGCATAAATGAAGGTTTATAGGAAAGCATGGATGGCATTTAAGTTTTCCCATATTATATGGTACATGAGAAGAAAGTAGGCATGTTCCTGCTAGAAAAAAAGGTGACAGTTTTCTAAAATTGCTGTGAGCTAATAATAACTGTGAAATAATAATAGCAATTTCAGGACCATAATATGAACCACTTCAGGGCATCATGTACCATAGTGTAGATGGAAAAGTCTGGCTGCATGGACTTTTGCTAGTTATTTTTTTCCATTGTGTTCTATCTCTGTCTCTGTGTGAGTGTGTGTGTCTGTCTCTGTCTGTCTCTCTCTCCATATAGATATATGTATACATATATATATATATGTATATATGCTGTGCATGCTTATGAAAGCTTCTGGATAGGAGAAGATCAATAATTTAAGAGTCAGGTCTGTGTATCCAGGTGGCTTGCTGAGCAACTGTATGGAAATGTGGTTGTGAATTAAAATTTCTGCTCACACAGTGGAGCTGAGGATTCTGGGAAAATGACAGCCCTGCAGCTTTGATGCAGGAGGCACAGGGCGGGAGACGGTGCACGGGAGCATCCTGCCTGGGAAGCTGGAGAGACAGGAAGATCCGTGCTGCTGACCTTGCTTAGTTACCAGAAAGGGAAACCCAGAGTGGAAGGGTAGCTGCAGAGAACATAAGCAGCGGGTCCGAAGAACATTCTTGGGTCCTCACTGTGCTCTTCGTGGCATCATCCTAGACCTCATCCCTCGTCTCACCTCTTCTCTGTCATGACCACCAGACGGGGTGGCAGAAAGGAAAGCCCGGGCCTTTCTGTGCCTCACTTTCCTCACATGCAAAATAACACCCACTCTGATTGCTCTGAGAGTTAAAAGAAGCTTAAAAAGCACCAAGTATGTGTTAGTTAAGCGAAAGTTCTGCTTCCCAACCCCTAACTCCCACCCCTCCTGCCTTTTTACAAGTTTTACTTCTATCTGAACTCTGCTTCTTTGAGGTGGCTAATCTATCCAATAAAACTGTCATTATATCAGCACATGCTTTGACAACATTTTCAATGCCTTAGAGATGTGCACTATGGGAATTTAAGGCACCTCATAAATACTTTTTCATCCTGACTTCCTACTCTGAGCTCAACTCAGCAACCAGAGGAATCCCACTAAAATGTCAATTTGTTCCCGCCTCGAGGAACTACAGCTGGTCCAGCTGCTCCACAAAGCTTAGTGCTGCCTGGAAGAGTTTGCCTCCAGATCCACATGGTTGGCTCCCCGATGCCCTTCAGGTATGGGCGCAAATGGATCCTACTAATGAGGCATTTCCTGACCGAGCCTGAACAATGCAGTTACAATATTCCCTACACCCAATGCTGGCCTTCTCTTTTCTCCATGACTTATTGTCCTTTAATGCACTCTACCAATTTGTTTACTTATTCTTTTTCTGGCCTTCCACAAACTAGAATGTAAGCTCTAGAATGATTTTTTGTTGTTCATTGTTGTATCCCCAGTGCCAGATCTATGTTAGTTGTAAGCACTAAGATATATTTGTTGAAAAGAACAGAGGAGCATGAGGTGGTTCCTACTGATCAAATCTGGAAAATTTTGAGCATCAAAGTAAACCATGGTACTAGAGAATAACCTAAGAACCCATTACCTATGTGGCTATGAATGAATGAATGAGAAGGGAAAAGTCTTCCATACAATAGAAAGCCGGCTAATACATGTAGAAAGTCATCATTTGGCAACCACGCATATTGACATTTGGCTTAGTTGAGAATTATGAATGCTAATCTATTTGGTGAAAGTTTGGAAAATAATAAGAAACTATTTACAGGGTTCCAAAGTATCTTTGAAACTAATTACAAAGGGTAAAATACTACTTTATAGTGGGGACTCTTAGCAGGCATCACCTAACCCAACTAATCTAATTTAACATCACCAGTAATGGGATGAGTCCGTAGAATATACCTCCTGATATGACACAGTGAAAATAACTTGGCGTCACTTCTGTAACATTCCTGCCTATAATACATAGCCTGAATCTAATTGTAAGGGAACATCAGACAAGCCCAAATGGAAGGATATTCTGCAAAATAAGTGATCTACCCTCTTAAAAACAATGCCCGTGAAATAGAGACAGTCTTAGGAACTGTTCCCAATTAGAGGCTAAAGATACATTTCAGTAGAATGTAGTGAATGGATTTAGATTTTCCTCTGCTGTAGAGGACATTACTCAGATAACAGGTGAAATAATGAATCAAGTCTGTGGAGTAGATGATAGCATTATGCCAATGTTAATTTCTTCATTTTGATAATTGTGTTGTGGTTAGGTAAGATAATTTGTTTTTAGGATATACACACCAAAGGATTTAGGGACAAAGGGATGCTTGTTCACAATGGTTAAAAATATGTGTGCATGCCTGTGTTTTATTTGTGTACACACACACATATGGAGAGTGAAACTAATGTAGTAAAGTGTTGATGTGTGTGAATCTAGATGTGGAAATTCTTTATACTATTGCAACTTTTAAGGTTGAAATTGTGTCAAAATTAAAAAAAAAATAACAGTTTTTTTTTTTAGTGAATAAATGAATGAAAATAGAAGCCAGGGAAAATTTTTCCAGGATTCTTACAATAAGATCAGCAAGGTCACTGACTACTATATAAAATGTGTAGTGGAGGGTGACAGGGGTGCTACATTGGGTTGTGATGAGGTGATGGTCCCAACCTCGCCACGGTAGTAACAAACATTCTTCAGCACCTGCCCCCACACCAGTGCCACCAGAAGGTCATGCTGGTGAAGGTTAGCTACAATGCACCACCCGCTAACCATGGCAGGTCTGGAGGTGTATCTGTGCACATTTCGCTTTTGCTTTCAATAGTTTTTTACCAGATTCTAGACTTGTAACGTGTCACTCTCTTCAAGCAAACAACCAGCTCCATATTTTGAGATGAGATTTTCATTGTTGTTGTTTTCTGCCATGCTGCGCTTGGTAATTATGGTCCCCTCCTTTCCTCCTTATGGTCTATATTATAGATTGATGTAGGTTTGATCACCTTCACCCAGAGTATCACTCAGGGATGCAGGCAGGAGAGTAATGATAGTTTTACTATGCCAGACCCTGGGTCGATACATAATTAAATCATATTTTAATGGAACAGACATAAAAGGCAGATAGATGGAAGCTGCACTTAGTCTTAAAATTAAAGCTCAGAAAGCAAGGTAGCTCCAGTATCCTACAGTTTTCTACCCAAAAAGATACATAGTTTTAACTAACATTATTCTCTTTTCATTTAAACCCTCAGATTTTGACCTAAGGTGCTAACATTGAAAATGTTAAAAATCAAAGTTTGGGGTTTATTATTTCTGTTGTTTTTCCTTGAGTCAGAAACCTATCTCTCTCTCTCTGTTTCTCAGGTCAGCCCCAGGAAAATGACCTCACAGAATCTCCTGGAGAGATGGGCCCGTTAAAGGCATCTTCGCTGTCAGTCAATTCCAGTATAGTGACGAGGTCTCCTGTGGGCTTTAATTCTCTAACTGCTACGTGTAACTTAGGAAAACAGACTCCTGGAAAGGAAGCATAGGGGATTAGGAACAGAACAGAGAAAAAAAGACTAAATTTGAGCAAAATCTTCCTTTATCAAAATAAGATTCCCCTTTTAGTCTTTAAGTGGATCTCAAACTGCAATGTGGTTCAGAGTTCCTTGAGCAGCTGGTTTAAAATTATATTTCTAGGCACCACCAATGAAGATTCTGATAATTTCCCATTAGGACTCAGAAACCTGCTCTTTTTTTATGTGTATTCCATACCTACAAGGCAGCCCTGGCACTAACATTTGAGAAAAGTTGTGTAGTTCTTGAGAAAATATCCAAAGCAACACCTCAGGCAGTGGGGGCTTGGTGGTCTGTCAAGTCCAGAAAGGGTATCTTCCAAAATGGAATTTGGATGCTGGTTAAGTTTAAATGCTCAATATCAAGGCCTTGGATGACGCTATTGCGATTGAAAAATTAGCTGCACACAGATTGGTCCTGCATCCCTTTAAGTAGCATGTGCATTAATAAGCAAGGATCTCAGGTTGGAGGGTTGAGTAGCAGTAACTGGAAATAATGTTGAAGTTCATCAAGCCATTCCATTCCATTAGCTGGGGCTGGGAAAGGAGCTGCTAGAACAGTGGATTACAAGCAACAAGAGCAACCACTGAGGACAGAAGCATAGGGCTCTACTATTAAAGGGTTTAGAGATCTGGGTCACCCACCAGGTACTCTCTGAAATAGGATCACAGGAAGGGAACCGGGGCGGGAGAGGAATTACATACACACTGGAGTGAGGATCTGGATTTGCTGAAATTTGAGCAACGCCACACTGAGAGATTAAACTGTTTGCATATGCTAAATGGCTTTGGTTTACACACACATTCGTAGGGTGTTTACCAATTAATTTACTAACGGAATCACAAATCAACTGTAAATCACCAGCTCCGAGATGCAGTTAAGCCTCATCTCTCATGCAGTGTCAGGCTTGCGGTTAGCTTGTTTACTGCGAGTGGAATGATGGCTCTCTGAATGTACTTTAAAGCAAAAACAGCGAGGGGGAAGGGAGAGTGATCTATGTGGCACGCTGCCACAGCAGCTTTTATATCTACTAGGCTGTTCATTCATTTACATTTTGAATGGGGAAAACAGCCATCTCTAGAGGAAACCTGAGTCCCATTTCATAGAGTCAGTTCATTTTTGTCGGGGAAAGGAACTGGGAGTGATCAGGACCAACAGAGTTGTTTAGCTGAGGTAACTGAAGGGCATGGCATGGGTGGAGTGACAGGGCCAAAGTCACACCTCACTGTGACAGAGCTGGGACTAGAATCCCCTGTCCTGTCAGTGTTGGTGACCATGAGTTGGGTGGGGGGCGTTAGGCAGTGGAAAGAACAGATGTTCCCTGGGACATAGTTTCCAAACCTGGAATTTTTAAGGTAAAATGTTGGTATGAGAGTTGTCAAGGTTGTATTCATAGATGCATGAGAAAGTGAAGGAAAGCAAAGGAAAGCAGGGCCTTGAGGTATATGGAGTGCTCAGAACAGAGTCTTGCATTAGTTTCCTATTACTCCCGTACCACAGACTTACTGACTTAACACAAATTCATTATCTTACAGTTCTGTATAGGCTAGTACTCTCACTAACCTAATATAAAGGGCTCCAGAGAAGAATCCCTTTCTTTGCCTCTTCCAGCTTCTAGAGGCCCCCTGCATGCCTTGGCTCCAGTCCCCTTCTTCTGGGAGCCAGCAGTATAGCATCTTCAGATCTCTGTATCTGACTTTGCTACTCTTGCCTGCCTCTTATAAGGACCCTTACATGGGCCCACCTGCATAATCTGGAATGATCTCTTCTCAAGGTGCTTAACCTTAATCACATCAGCAAAGTCCCTTTGCCCTGTACTGTAACAAATTCACAGGTTCCAGGGATTAGGATGTGGACAGCTTTTTTGGGTGGGGAAGGCAGGTGGCACTCTTCTCACTACCACCTGGCTTCTCATGGCTTGTTCACTTTAGAGTTAGAATCTAGAGACACCCTGCTGCTGCCTCCTGATCCAGTGTTTTCTCCCAGAGGCCACACAACCAGACTGAGGTGTTGGTTGACCTTTGTGTTATTATCACTGTTTCAGCTGCCGGCACCGCCATCGGAATTTCCAGGGTGAAGCTCCATATCTGCATGTAACTTTATGGAATCCTGGGGAGTTATTATGGTTTGTCTTAAAGATTATTACCAAGGGAATTAAGAGGCTGATCACCCAGGTTTTGAAAGGGCTGTGGGGACTGCGTTAGAGAGCACCGAGGGCAGCCCCAGTGTGGGCTGGAGTCTTCTCCTAGCAGTTTTATTGAGCTATAAGTAAGTGAAGTGAAAAGGATGATATGTATTAAATATCTTAATAGGACAGGTTATTTCTCCTTCCAGCATGGACAATAAAAGAGATGGCACATACAAATAAAAATAATTACAGTATGTGCTGTTCATTTACAATGTGCAATTACACTCATGAACCGGTGACTCTCCTCTTACTGAATTAAGGTGCACCTTCCATTCAGATCCATTAACAACATTCACACACCGTCGTTATCTTGTCAATGGAGTCTTTAATTAAAGGCACCTCTGGACCATGCCAATCACTTCATATTGTGAGCTCACAGGGCCTTCCAATGCACTTTGATTTAAATGACAGCAATTTTTATTTATGAGTGTTTGTTTGTGGGCTAAGGGTGGCTCATAAGGTAGAAGGGATGGTAAAGAGCATGGTATGGGGAACATTCTCCTTCCCCCAAAAGGCAGATCATAAAATGACAATGTGAGGATCCCTCCCCACCTTTTTCCTTTCCTTCTTTTCTCTTCCCCTCCTCACTTTTTGGGGTTATGGCATTATACTCTAGCCTGAGTGACTGTGAAGAAACCATTGTGATTTTGCTGCAGAAAAGAGCACAGTCTTCTGCTAAAGGTGCATTAACCCTCATAGGCCATTAAGATACCATTTGATAAATTGCCACTTTTATGATACCACGTGACACTGGGAGCCTGAAAGAATTAATGTGTTTCCAAAATGGCAGCAATTTATTCCCCTCGTACTAGCAGCAAGAGCTCCTTTGTTTGTGACTTGGGAAGCACCTTTCCTCCTCAGCAGTTCCCTGTGCCCGATACGGAGTTAATTAATACCAATTCTCCTCCAGGGGATAGATATATGCCATCAGTTTCACTCTTCCAATAAAAGTTTGTAAAACTCAACGCAACAAACTAGATTCAAATCCATGACTGACCATTGAACAGCAAGGGTGACTGGGATCATTTGTTCATTTCCATACATCACTATCTAGCAAAGAAAGCATGGCAAAGTCGACAGGGACAAAGCTTGTTCAAGGTGCCATAAGCCACCTGCCCACTTGACTGGTCATTGATGTCCTTGATCTAACACTAGCTCACCTGGTGCCCATTGTTTGACTCATACAACCTACCTCTAAAGTATAAGCCACAGGCCAGAATGTTAACGGAAATAGAGGTAGACTCCAAGGAACTGGTGCAGGGTGTTCTTTATATCTTCACAGGCCCTTGACTTTACAGTAAACAGTTAATCTGTGTGCTCTGAGTTCATCTGGTAGCAGTCAAAAGGAAAGATCATACATTCTTTTGTGTCATTGGCACAGAGCTAAAACAAATGCCATGGATTTCGGAGAGCTCATTTATGTAATTAAAAAACATAAGCACAGACACAAAAAAGTGACATAAAAACATAGCATTTCTATGGCACTTGATCGTTTGCACAGAATGTCTCGTACGTAGAGTCCCTTTACTGTCCTCACCCAAATCCTGGAATGCATTTCATAATAGACAGAATTTATAGACGATAGAGTTGAGGTCTAGAGAAAGAAAATGACTTGCTCAAAGCCATTTAGGCTCTAAGTGGCAGATTGGAACCCTGGACTTCTGAATCCTTGTGTTCTCATTCTACGATGTTATCTCATTTCTGACGATTCTTTCTCTCTCATGTGATGCCAATGACTGAGTCTGCGCTCCTTCCCTGAAAAATTATGCACCTTATCAGTTCGGTTCAGTGAGCTCCAGCACAGGCAGATTCTTACCCAGCTGGAAGGCACAGGACACAAAGGAAGGAGGAAGATTTCACCCTGCTGAAGGAGGCAGGCGTGGTCCCTGCCCGATACTGTGACATTTTGTTCTATGCTGCCATGCGCTGTGCCAAACGCTGGACATGGGATTTCCATTCAGCAGTTGCCTTTTTCTTGGTTATAAATATTACTTTGGCCTATTATTTATTCTCAAATCAATTTTCTTCCTATCCCCTTTCTTATACATCAGAGCTGTGTTTATTCTCTGGAAAGAAATCCAGAGTTGGTCCCAGAGCAGCTATTATCAAAAACTCTCAGGTGACCTTCAGCTGGCAAATCTCTCTCTACTAATTAATCATCAGCTCCCAGGCCAGAATTCTGGAAATTATCTTCAACTCCTTCATCTCCTTCAACACATACACACACTCACACTCACATGCACACACACACACACACAGCTGACCTTGCTGAGTTCCTCCCCAAGTCTCTCTCCACACTCCCCGCTGACAGCAATGTGGGGATTAGCGAAAGGACTTAAAATGTTCACAACTACAGCCAAGGACACTCAATAACTTATTGTGCAAACTGAGATGCTTTTGAGGGTGAAAATGGGCACTCTTAATAACGGTGCAAGGCAAAATGAGGCATGTTTTTGCTGTACTCACAGAAGGGTGTGAGTATGATGAAGACTTGAACTTGGGTAGTGGCAGTGCAGATTGAGCAGAAGACAATTTATCTAAAATGTAAATATGACTAGGCCTCCCGAATCTTAAGCCTCATCAACCCCTACCCACCAGGTAAACTTCAATTTTCCCAGTTTCACTCTTTCTTTCATATTCTTTTCTGATTTGCTTAGTTCTAAAATATGTGATTGTATTTATTTGTCTGTGCCTTTGCATGTTCCATTCTCTTTGACTGGAATGCCATTTACTCTGTCTTTCAGTTTTTAAGTCAACTGTCACTTCCTCTCTGAACCTCCCCTGTGACTTTGGACAGGGTTCATCCTTTCACTCCTGGTAAACATTTGTGCATCTTTGTCACCACACGGGTCACACTGCCGTATCATTATTCATCTGAGTAACTGGGCTTGCTTTTGGGGCTTCATCTATCAAGGTATTAAGTATACAATTTCCCTTCTAATTGCTAACAATTGTGCTTCGTGGAATCACCCATGGTTGCATTTCATTTTGATTCTATAACTTTCAGTAATATCTAGTTATTAAAATAGGTTGAATTAGTTTTTAGGAACCATTTTCGTTCTTTATAAAACTTTAATCTTCATCTGATTCAAACTCCATCCCCAACCCCCAGAGCCCATGCACAGGGACACACAGTCATGAACACGCACATTTGCACATACACACACAAGGCTCTGGATGTTTGGTCTGGAGAGGAGGGAGCAGGTTGAGCTTATCCTGACGGCATGAACTTATCCCTAGGGCATTGTGATAGAAAGGAAAGAGAAGGGAAACATACATCATCTCCTTACTTCTCCCTGGGGCAAGACAGTGATCTTTTTCTTGGGTCACTTAAAAGTTTTTGAAGATAATCCTTAATGGATTCAGTATAGATGGGTGGTGACTCCAAAAGGCCTCACTGACAGAGGGTGCAGGTGACTATATTGTAAACAGTTGCCCCTAAGCATCTGTATTTCCTTGTGGGTTTCTGTTACATCTGCCAACTGGCCCCCAAGCGACAGCATCTCAACCCTGCTCTCTGAGCCTCTTTGCCTCTTATTGAGGTGGTCCCTGGAAAACCTGTTTTCAATCTTGCCCAGCTCCTGGCCAGAGTTCATCTTCTCAACCTCTCGGGAATATGGGAACCTAGAAATTGTGGATGTGCTCCTTGGCCCTCTCTTTCCTTGTGGCTTCAGCAGAATACCCTCTCTTCTCAAAGTCTTTTCTTTTTCCTGTTCTCTGGTAGCATGGAACAAGTCAACAAAGTGACAAACAAAAAGTTAGGTATCCATGTCTACTTCTTGCAGATGATGCAAATTTTCGAGTAATTCTCTCGGGGCAATTTTCTTTGGCTTTGGTGAGGGCAGGGACAGACATTTTTGATAACTGTACTCCTCCAATATGTGACTCCTCTTTTTATCTCTTCAAGTCCCATTCTTATGACAGTAGGGAGGGAGAGGGCATGGTGTGTGAGTGGATGGGAGAGTGGTAGTGCCCATTCTGATGAAATGATGCTTCTCAACAGCTCTGGCTTGAAATAGCTGGTCATCAAGGTGTTTTAATAGCCGTTGACTGAACTGAGCTCATAATATCAATTGTGAAAACTATCCCAGAAGTCCACAACTTTTTTGCAGTAAGAAAGTGGTGTTTTTTTGCCAGAGCTGGGGGATAACTTGCAATGGAACCTAGTGAGAAAGTCCTTTAAGATGGAGAAAGCTAACAGAAATGTAAATCAACCCAGAAGGTTTTAGACAGGTTTTCTCCCTGTGGCAATGTCCTGACCAGTCACCTGGTGCCAAGGTAGAGCCAAAGGCAGATGCTCTTATTTTGAGCTCAAGAGGCAATGTTTTGACAGACCACTGTACTAATTGCAGTAGCCCACTGCCAGGGGTTTCTTACCTTCTCAGAAATCAGAGCCCTCAGAGTTCTCAGTGTCATGCTTTACTGGGACGAAAGGTTTTACAATAGCCTTGAATGTCTGTTTGACATAAAAAGTAGTGTGCAAACAGATTAATTTCATTAAAACTCCACTTTTACAAGTAAAAGGGCCATATGTATTCATGTTTCACTTTACTCTTCTAGAAATGAGGTCCTCCGAAACCTTCTAAGGACATTTCTGAGGGCTTAAATCCTCTGTTAGGCATGACAGGTGAGGAAGCATGTGTGTGTGTGTGTGTGTAATTTTATTTGTGTGTGGGTTCTTGCTATGGTGAAGGAAAAGCCACACAAAGCCAGTCCACAGGAGTAGCCTGCACTACAGTGTTTAACTGTGAGCCTGTTCATGGGTGCGAAACTCGGTCTACTCTTTTCCATTTCCCACAGCAACTTCTTTCTGTCTTTCTAGTCTTGTATTTGGTCTTACCTCATGCTTTGCTATTCAAGCCACTGCACGACCAAGGCACCCTAAAAACGATAGTTCCATAACACCATCATGTCTAACTTCCCAGTCCTCACCCTGAGATGTACCCATTTGACAGCAAACCAAACCAAAACAAACAAAAACAAAAAACAAAACCAACAAAAAAAACTTAAGAAAAAAAAGCAATTGAAATATCCCTCTCGGCTGAGGCCAAATTCCAAAACATGTATCTTTTTGTAAATTTTTCAATAAGATTACTTACATTTCCAATTCCAGTCTAAGCATTTGGTCAGGAATATCCACATGAGAGTGTAATTGGAAAAAGAAATGAATGTTTGCCTTTGGTTTCATTTTATTGCTTCTCAGAAGAAAGTTCCACATAATAATTTTATGGTCCAGTTCTCTACCCTCCAACCACGGCAGGGGGCAGGGGTGCACAAGAGAGCTGGAGAGACTGTGCTACACTTATACCAGCTTCTTATTGCAATGTATGTGGGGGAACTTATGAGATGAGACAACTGATTTCTTTTTGTCCTCTTGTTTAAAAACCTTAATTTAATTTTATTAAAAAATTAAAAAACCTGGTTAGAGAGGATGAAAGATTATTTCCCCACCAAGCTTCTAAAAATGTAAAATAAAATTAAAAAAACAAAAAAGACCCAAATGCTTTCAAGTTAAAGATTGGGAGAGGAGACAGGCGTTTTGGGAATGATGACTGCTGGTTTCCTGCTTCCAGAGGCCCCGTAACAGAGGAGCAGCGCCTGGCATTGAACTAGTGGCTTAAGCACCTTGATCCAGGAGGACCCCAAGGGCTTCTCACCACAATACTCTGGCAGCTCCTTCATGCCCTTGGGTTTCCCAGTCTACGCTAGTTCCTGCTCACGTGACCTCACGAATGTCCTCTATTTTGTGAATGGGGCACTGCATGAAACCTAACTCTCTTTATTCTACGGAAAGTTGGAACAAAGCTGCCTAAGGCAATGTTCTGGCATCCAGTGACCTCAAAGCAGGGGAAAATGCCTAGATTTAGTGACTCTTAAAGACTACCTCCCACCCCACCCTCACCCTACTGTATAGATAATAGAAAGTGTGTCCTGGAGCTGGAAATCACTGAGATATGGCCCTTATACCTTCCTTTGTGTGGCTCATTTCTACTGATCTTTTGGATTCAGCACCAGTGACACCTCCTGGAATCCACCCTTCCTATCATCCCCTCTGAAGTCTATCCTAAAAGAGATTAAGGGGCCCCTCTCTGTTTTTCCATTGCTTTCTGTGAAATCCTCTATCACAGTGTAATTCCATATTGAATAACAAAGTTATTTGTCTTCCCAAATCTGGGTGCCTCTGTCCTTTTCATGATGTATTTATATTATTGAGCATAAGCCCTGCCCCTCATCAAGCATGTCTTACTGGACTCAAGAATAATATGCCTAATTAAGCCTAAATTGGAGAGTGTGATATAGTCTAAAACTATATTGAAAGACAGAAAATCTTGCTTTGGAGCGCAGTCCTGCTACAACCTAGGGCAAATCTAACTTTTGTTGGTCTTAATTTTCAAATCTATAAAAATTAGAATGATTATATTGTTTTCTATGTAGAATTGATGTGAAGGTTAAAGGATATACTGTAGGTAGAATGCTTAATCACATATAGATATATCCATTAGGTTTTCTTCTATTTTACTATCTTTGAGACTGTTGTATCACTCTGTATCAGGCAATCTCACAACATCCCTATAAGGTAGGTACCCTGTGATTGTTTTTCGGGTAAGGACACAGAGTCACAAAGAGCTTCATTATCTTACCAAAGGTCACCTAAGTAGTAGCTGGGAAGCTTAGATCTGAACCCAGGGCCTCTGATGTCTGAATTCACACTCTTAGCCACTGAGCTCAAGTGTTTCCTCACATGTCTGCTAAGATTCAGCCCCAGAGTGAGTCTTGCTTCTAGCCTTCCTTCTCTTAAGCCTATAATGTAACAGCAGCAATTTGGAAAGTTCAACCTGACCCCGCCTCGCCTAGTTTTCAGTGTTCTTACAGAGCTATTCCAGGGGATGCCCCTTTTACAGGGCCAGGAGTGGGAACGCAGCATCAGAAAGCTGTTTCCTTAAAGTCTCCAAAGTCAGGGAGAGGTGACATCCTTTAGTCCATGAGCGCTGGAATTAGAGCCAGATACTCTGAAGGCAAATCACAGCTCAGCCAGTAAGTAACATGCCTTGGAAAGCGGCCTTGCTTCTTGGAATCTTTTTTTAGATTTTTTTCCCCCCCACATCTCTAAAATTGGTATAAAATCCTCCTCTTCTGAACATTACTGTGGAGATTAGATGAGTCAAAAGTATGTAAGAACACTTTGCAAAATTACACTGAAACGAAGGCAAGTAATTATTACCTTTCCAAGGATGCAAATTCCCCTCCCAGCAAACCATTTAATATGTGCATATGTACAAAAAGTCAACAGAGACCATTTCCTAAGCATTATCACCAACCAGAAGGTCCAGATTGCTAAAAGAGGTTGGAAAAGATTTATGAAGATGTTTGCTCAAGTCTGAAAGTGTAGACAGAGCAGGGATGTTGAAGAAAGAAAGTGACATCGTTCCACTTAACGGAAAGTACCGTGTCCTCTCTAGGCTCTTCCAAGAAAGACAGGGCATATTCCAAATTCCATTCAGACAGTGAACAACGTCACTTAAAACTTACCAAAATATCGACATATAACTGACCATCTGAGACTATTTG
The DNA here is from genome assembly GCF_964146895.1 of Miniopterus schreibersii. Classification (NCBI taxonomy): domain Eukaryota; kingdom Metazoa; phylum Chordata; class Mammalia; order Chiroptera; family Miniopteridae; genus Miniopterus; species Miniopterus schreibersii. The sequence goes on along the minus strand of NC_138102.1, from coordinate 18,571,577 downwards.
ACCACAGGGGGGTATTCTGAGTCTGTGGTTCATTCCACAAAGCTATATTCCTGGGAATCTGGTACAGAGCTTGGATCAATGAGATCTGTTATACTTCTGCTAAATCATCTCCCTGCTACACCAGAACTTGGTGGAGAAAGGAGCATCAGAAATGTAACATCAGTAGGAAAATGTAACGGACTTAAACTTAAATACAACATAAAGATGTCGTTTGGGAGATCCCACTGTCATTCTCTGTGTGTGGAAGAGATGGAGTCAGGAAATCAAATTCTTGCACCTGTGAACTAAAAGGGAGGGCGCTGTGATGGCTCCAGAGGCAAAGAGAAGGAAACAGCAGCACCGTGACCTTGAGGAAGATGGGCTTTGCTCTGAGCACACGTTCTAAATGACAGGAGGGCTCCATAAAGTGAAAATGGGTTTTCAAAATGACATTAAAAAGAAAAGGTGACAGTAAATGGCCTTCTCCTGATTAATCACAGGATTAAAAGCTGAAGAACTCAGGTCCAAACAGCCTCATGGCAGGGATGGAAAAAAATCCAGCCTCAGCTTAGAAAAAAAAAAAAGGTACAGAAAGGAAAGGCATTTGCTGTTTTTAGTGTTTTTGTAAGTAGGTTGGAGCTCCTCAAAAGGGAGTCTTCAGACTGCCAAGGAAGCTGATGGGCAGAAGCCCAGGCACTGGTCATTTCCTTAAGAGGTGAACATCTGGAAGGTTTCAGCAACATGAAAACAATGTGTACTTCCTGCAATTTTAATTTATCCTCAGTTCAATAGGCAGGAAAATGCACACACCTCACAGATCTGAAGTCTTGGATGAACTGTTTCTGCCTGCCTGCCTAGAGAGCAGTAATGACCTTAACACCTTAGATACAGATAGATAAACCACAGTGGTTAACATGGAACTTGCTAAACTAGAGTGGTCCAGAGAGTGACCACATCAGGCCAAATCTGTCTTTCAAGGCATGTGTGCTCTGATGAGTTTTTATGTATTTCTCCTTCTTACTTTATAATTACAGGATGCCACAAATGATACTTCCCACATGTTTGGGCCATTTTATTTAAGTCCTTGTATGTTTGATGCCTTTTGGCACATTCTAGTCCAACCTCCTAAGAAGCTTCTAGTAAGAGATACAGATTGAGGTGAGATGTAAATCAGGTTCCTTTGAAAATGTGAATTCTGGCGTGGCCGGCATGGTTCAGTGGTTGAGTGTCAACCTATGAAATAGAGCCAGGAGGTCATGTTTTGATTCCTCGTCAGGGCACATGCCCATGTTGCGGGCTCGATACCCAGCAGGGGGCACACAGGAGGCAGCCAATCAATGACTCTCATTGATGTTACTATCTCTCTCTCCCTCTCCCTTCTTCTCTCTGAAATCAATAAAAACATATTTTTTTAAAAAAGAAAGAAAATTACCTAAAAAAAAGAAAAGAAAATGTGAATTTTGCCTCATACAGGTTATGTTTAACGATGGGGATATGGTCTAAGAAGGTGACATTAGGCAATTTCATGGTTGTGAGAACATCATTGAGGGTACTTACACAGACCTAGACGGTACTCTTACATGACTGGCAGCAAGGTAGGTTTGTTACAAATGCATGAGTAAAGCACTGTGCTATGACATCACTAGGCGACAGGAACTTTTCAGCTCCACTGTAATCTTTGGGGACCACTGTTATATATACGGTCCATCATTGATCGGAACGTCGTTAAGCGGTGCATGACTGTACTTAATTTTTGCAGAATGATGTGTTTACAAGCATATGTGTAATTGACCATGACCTCAATTTTAAACAGATACGATTTCTTATATAAATCAACCAAAGGCATAAAACAAGAAGTGGTTCTTATCTAGAGAACTACATTTTTAGGTTTGCTTAACTGAGAGGGTTGAAGAAACTCTTCAAACCTCTCTGTTCCTTAGTTTCCCCTAATTAAGTGGAAATATTTAGACACTAGCATGTTTTCAAGTGCAAAGATAAAGGATATATAGCTTTACAGGACTGAGGAAATAATATGAAATCCCAACACAGTATAGTTTACATGAAAATCCTCTAAAAGCCTCACCAATAGCCAACTAGCAAAGTCTTCAGTTCCTCTCAAACCCTCTAGAGCATTAAGTTAAAACCACTGGGCACCAACAAATCCTTTTATGGAGATAGCTATCAAAATCTGTTCAACCATCTGTCTCTCTGGCTGTTTTGCCTTTCAGTGTTTTTCCATCATGTGCTCTTTGCTAACAACAAAAAAAAAATCTATTCTAAAATAACCAAGATGTTAAGACTGAAAATGCCAGAGGTATATATCCAGTTTATGAGAGAAATTGCTTTCTAAAGAGGAGTTTGCTTTATCTTGTGTGGTAGAAGGCAACATTTCCACAAATATTATAGTTGTGCTAAGAAAATAGCCAACTGCTTTCATTAAAAGAGTCTGTGACAAGATTTGTATTCGTTCATGTAATTGAATTTAATGCTGTTGAAATTTGTCAGGACTGAAAGCTACTGAGGTGTAGACCAGATTTTTACAAGAGGAAAAATGCTTAAGAAATTGTCTCTCCTGCTTATAGCAGGTCTTCTGCTGACCTTGAAAGGTCACAGGTCCATCATTCCCTGTATTTGCATAATTCCTAGCACCAAACAGTGCCTCCAGGAGTGATTTGTTTTTTTGTTTTCTTTTTGAGAGGAAGACTAAGGAAGGTAGTCAATATTTGTGGAGAAGCCTTATGACTTGCCTGTCAATTCACTGTTTCACATTTAGCGTCTGCTATTTTGACGTCAGACTTAGGTTAGGTAGGTAAAAATGTGAGGCTGCCTGTGATTTCATTCCAGCCACTAGTTTTGCAGCTGGTTTTACCTCTATGTAGTCAAGGAGCTCACTATCTCACCTACACACCTCCATGTTACAGATCTTACAAAGTTCAGACTTTCTGCAGAAGCCCCATTCCATATTTAAGATGTCATTAATACATCATTCTTTTCTGTCTCTTACCTGGGTTCACCTTGGTTGATGGACATATAAATCTCCCAAGAATTCTCCTCTGGGATGGCTCCATGTGGTATGAGTAAACTCACTCCTAAAACAGAAAAAGCCAAGAGGTTATTCATAGGTTTTCCAATTACGGGGCACCTTACAGAAGCTCACAAAAAAAGACCTTCCAACAGCAATTTGTGAAACCCCAATTCTTGGAAAGTTCATAAAGTCCAAGATAATAATGACAAAACGATTACTTACTAACAGTGACATAAAGAAAAACTTTATTCAAGTGTGTATTCAAATTAGATCTTGAGTCTTCCTACCATTTTTTAAATTCTCTTAAAATTTGAATGTCTTGGACTATCAAACATATCTGAGAATATAAGAGTTTATCAATATATCAGTTAATCTGTTCCAAAATTTAAAAATGTGCTTCTCTATCTTGTTTCATCCATTCATTTCCTGTAAAGGTATCTAGGATAATGGGTGGGCCATGTAACATTTTGCTAGAGCCTGGTATAAAATTATCTTATAAATTGTGCATCCTGAAGTAAGTTTAGGAATGAGATCAGAGGAGAAATAACCAAGAAAAAATGGTTATTTTTCTTGAAAAAATTATCATCAGCAACCTAAAAGCATTTTTCAAGAAAACTGGAAAAAGTCCAGATAAGCTTAGGAACCTTATAGATTCTTGCATAGCCAATATTTGGCTCTATATTTGCAAATAGAAGCTAGAAAAGGTTAAGGTTAAAGGTGACAACCATAATCATGTCAGCATCAAGTTGAAAAAAACTCAGTAGCCTTGCTTCAGTAAAATCATGCAATGCAGGGAGGGAAGGCCCCTGCAGGGCACATCACCCTGAATCTGAAATGTCCGCCCCTCCCCCAAATGCTGTGAAGTAAGTATTTCACTTTGGCCAAGAGAAAAGAGTCTAGAGAGGGCCGAGATTCTCTTCAATGTAGCTTTTTGTTTATGAAAAGAAATAAAATAGAGACACAGTAAGACCTTTACAAAATAAAATCGCAAAGCATCCTCTTACTCTTTGAATAATGCAGCTCTCACCTTTCCTCCTCTCATCTGAGCTAACGTAATTGCACGGAAAACTTTAGGGATGCTGATGATAATTTAAATGTAGAGATGGCAGGCTTTGGTGATATCCTTCTTTGTGCCTGTTAGCTGCTACAGAATCAAGGAATGCAAGACTCATTGCCAAACAAATGATTTGTGATTCACATTTCAGAGCATTATTCAGCGACATGCTAGTTATCATCAGTATCTTTCCCCAGCACTAAGAATGAGACATATTTAAATCTTGCTTATAACTCTTCAGCAAGGGTATCCATTTATATTCTGGACCTTAATGCCGATAGTAGGAGGACTGTAATTGCCATCCTTGCGGGGGGGCTCTCATTAGTCTCCTCCTTTCATTGCCCATTTTTCCTTAAATGTAGTGGCCAAATGAAGTGGCCTCCACGACTCCTTCCCTGTGTTGAGCAGAAGTGGTGACACGCAGGGTGTTCAGTGCACGTGGGTGGCACCCTGAATGCATGCCTTAGACACTGAGTATTCTGTCTCTCAGTGCCTTCTCTCTGCTACCTCTCATTCAGACTATCTCGGCCATTATGACATGAGACATACGTCACTATTGTTTGGCTACAGAAGCAGAGGGGGCTGTTATCAAGTAATAATGCCATCAGAGGCAATTAACCCAAAAGAACAACTTTGTATGTCACATTTTTCCTGTCCTGTGTTTCCTTTAGTGAGGTATAATTTACATGAAATAAAATGCATGTTGCCCCGCCCGGCATGGCTCAGCGGTTGAGCACCGACCTAGGTAGGATCCAGGAGATCGGGGTTTGATTGCCGGTCAGGGCACATGCCCGGGTTGCGGGCTCAATTCCCGGTGGGGGGTGTGCAGGAGGCAGCCGATCAATGACTCTCTCATCTTGATGTTTCTATCTCTCTCTCTCCCTCTCCCTTCCTCTCTCTGAAATCAATAAAGAAATATTTTTAAAAAAATGCATGTTGTAAGTGTACAAACTGATGAGTTTGGCAAATGTATACTCTCGGGTAACCATCATCATAATCAAGAGACAGAGCATTTTTGTTGCCACAGAAAATTCCCTTGTGCGCTTTAGAAGTCAGTTCTTTGATGGCGAGCCTTAAGTGATCACTTACTTGCTTTCTGACATGTTGATTAGTTTGCCTATTCTAAACATTCAAATAAAAAACAATCATGTGGGGAAAAAAAAAAACCCAAAAATGATAACGGCTTAGTACATAAATAACACAGGGCACAGTGCCTGGCACACAGTAGGCCCTCAAAAACCAAATCATGAATACATGAATGAATGAATAAAATTAAAAATTCTGAGTAAAAAAGGGGGGGCAGGCTTTGGGACATGCTATGTCCTGTATGTCATGAGGACTTGATGATCAACTTTCAGATCAAATCAGAATAAATGTGTGTGTGGACTTTGGAGAAAGGGCTGTTTGTAGAGCAGATCCCATCTCATTTCTTTCAAGTCAGCTTAATTCCCTGTGTTTACATGGAAACGTTACTCGTCATACTCCCAAATTCAACCTGAATGCACAGGATCGTTGGAGATTTACACTATCTCACCTTTCCTTCAGTCAGAAAGCGTACGATGAGCCTTCCCATATACTTCCCCCCTTCCAGCCAGGCGTGCAAATTGTACGTGGAGACGGAAGACAGTCACACGGAGGCAAGGGTTGTGGCAGGGAGGTAATGTGGGTGGTAAGTTACGTTGTATGAAGGATGAAAGGCAGTTTGGGAAATCTTTATACCTGTGGCCCCCTAGAGAAGTATCCGTTTTTAATATGTCATTCACCAGTTATCTTTGATTAAGGAAAAATAGACTCTTTCCCAAACTCCACCTGCTACTCTGACAGCCTTTTATTTGATATGACAACAGAACCACCTGTCTGAGTCTCTCATGTCATATTTTGCATAATAAATTATTTCTACAGTGTGGCGACCACCCCAGCCTTTTTGAGAAATCATTGCCTGGCACCAAACAACTGAGGATGGACAGCACTAGGGCAGTTTAATCACTGTGCCTCACTTCTTTACACTTTGGCTCTCCAAGGAATATTTATGTTCTGCAAATAACAGAGCATATGTTTCACCTCCCCACATGCATTTTTCCTCAAAGTCATTCCTAGTGAACAGTTTCAATCTTGTGTGGGGATTTTGTTAGGAACTTTTAAAAATGCCCGTTTACAGAGGAAGTGTTTGGGAATCAGAGACAATTCCATCAGCACTTTTAGTTTTCAATACCAGTGCTTCTCAAGTCAGGGGGGAGAAAAAGAAAAATCTGTTTCATCATGATTTCATCTCTTTTTCTTTGATGAACATTAAACAAACACAGCCAGTGAATGGGCTGTTCTTGGCACTCCCTCTACATGTGTATAAACACACACACACACACACACACACACACAAATACACACTAACAAATGAGGATGGGAAGAGAGAGGAGGAGTGTCAGACAACTTATTCATCCAATAATCACTGAGAGCCTGCTAAGTGCCAGGCACTGGGTTAGAGGTGAAGATAGGAGAAATGAATAATAACTCAATGGGCGATCACTCTGTTTCTGAGGAATATTGCCTACTCTCCTTGAAAGGACAGCATTTGCATTTTTTAGTTTTCTTTGTCTAGACTCCATACTTCCAGTTCATAAGATCCTCACAGGAAGGGTACTTGGTAAGGATGGCTGGCTCATTCCACATTGATCGGTCTGCCATTATCACCAGGGAGAACCGCTTCACACATACAATGACACGCATACATACTTAAACTTCTTCCTTACTATGTCCTAAAACACTGACTAAGGAAAATTTAGAGAACTAGAAGTTTAGAAAACAAAATCATTATTAGGGCAGCATTCGAGGGCTATTTGCCTGACATGAAGCTTTTACGAAAGCGATTGATATAGAAGACGACAACTATTTATTCATCAACCTGAAACAAACTGTGGTCTCAAGTCACTAACGCTAGCAGAGGGTTGGTCAGCGGAATGGCAGCATCAGACCAGTCCTGCTGCAGATTTCATTTTTCTAAGATAAAATGTTTCACTTGGAGAGGTAGGTTTGCTTTCCTCTAGAGAGGGGTCCAGCAAGGCCCTAATGGCCATGACTCAATGCTAACCTGTTGTTGAGTAAAACTGGCAGGTCCGGGACACTCTTTTTCCTTGCAGTAGCCATAAATGATGATGATTCAGACAACTACCTGATTGTCATTGCTTAGAAATCAGAGGAGAGATTGCCCTCTTCTGTCATCCAGTTAGGTCTTAGATGGCAACCCTGATGACTAACCATAGATTGAATAATTTTTAAAGTGTTCTGCGCTGTACACCTTATGTTTCCTTGTCAAAACATCTAACCAAAAGGAGGGAAAAGCTCTTGAGAACTAAGTGTACTGAGGAAGTTCAACTTGGAGGGTCATTTCATTAAATGACCTGCTAGTGCATCAACCATGCTTGGTTATAAACATGATATTTGCCGGTTATGTTGAAGAATGTTCCCAGCACTTCCTAAACATGTTCTAGGAAATATATTTCAAAGGGGCTTAAAGTCTGGGGACCAGCCAAATCTTTTGAACAAATCTGGCTGTGAACTCTAATAGGGCAGAGCAAATGGACTGTGCGGTCCCTGGGTCCATGATGGGATGAAGGCTGCAAAATCTAATCTGGGTGTTGGCTTTGGTTTGCAGTGTAAATCAAGCAGACTGTTGAAGCCATAGCATTTGCAGATCTGACAAGGGAATGGTAAACATCTTAAACATCAATCTGATGGGACATAACTGTGTAAATACAAAACATTTAAACAAATGCTAGAAAATACACAAACGCACACTTACCACCCACCTGTATTTGGCATTACTAAGCGTCCTCCTAAATGGCCAAAGACGCCAGTTGTCCTCAGTTCTGTCCTTGTGGGGAGTGATGAGAGATTTTGGAGGTAGGGTGTTTTATTTCTGGGATGCATTGTACTGAAGCTGCGGTTGTTTCCATGGGGAAATGTCCCAGAATGGTTCTTGCCATGGTACTCAGCTCTCTCAGACACCCCCAGCGAAACCATGAATGAGCTCTGGACTTTGACTTTGATGTCTGACAAAGGATTAAAGAGTGAAGACTCTGTCATGAGTTCCTTGTCTAGAGGGTCCTGCAG